>NC_052506.1:26158886-26459136 GCF_014356525.2 Nilaparvata lugens
CTACTTTCAAATCACCACATATCATCCAACCATGAGCAGAATAACCTATTCTATTCAAAACTATTTCTAGGTTTTCATAGCTCTCTTTCATAAATACAGAATGACCAACAGGTACAGAAGCATACACATTACTGTTGTGTAGTAAAACAGCCTTCAAACTAGTTTTGGATGAATCAATAAACAGCCTCCAATCTTCTTTCTTGTACTCAATTCCAAACTCATTCATTAGACCAGAAATGTCTGAGCAGTACACCAAACCTTCCTCAAGTTCAAAATACTTTGAAAATTGCTGTTCTCTCTTCCTATACACATGAATGCTGGTTCTAGCAGCCAACAAGTTCTTTTCTTTTAGCCTAGAGCCAAGCAGCTCAGCCTTTTCTTTTGTTAAGCCCAGATCCCTAACTAAGTCATTAAGCTCGACTTGAGTAAACAATTTAGGCTCTGAATTTTCTGCAACACATTGAAATTCTTCATCATGTTCTTCTACCTCCAACTGTTCATCAGAAAATACTTCTATTTCAATTGAATTAAGGTCCTTTGGTGGTTCTGGAACTGGCAAGTCAACACTGTGCCCTACTGGTCTGATGGCAGATGGAAGACTAGGGTAGTTTATTACCTTCTTGTTCTTAGAATTATGACCACTTATGTCAACACTGCAAAAGTAGCAGTCATCAGAATGGTTTCTTGGTTCCCTCCATATCATAGGAATAGCAAATTTGAAATGTTTTTTGGCTTTCTTTGACCATTTTCTGAGGTCCTCAACACATACATAACATACCTTATGCGGCGCCCAAGATTTATCCTGGTCTCCAAGTTTGGTTCCAAAGTATGCTAGATAAACTTTTCTAACAAAATCTGTAATGTTTCTTTGGTGTTTTTTAATAACAAACTCACCACAAATGTAACAAAAACTGTCAGCAGAATTTTTACAACCACGAGTAGACATTGTACTGAGCACATGTACAGGAAATGTGAAATTGAGGTTAGGTTGAAAGTATAAAAATACATCAGCTGTTTAGAATGTGTTTCAGCAGTGCTACCAACATCATCCACGTACATTAGAACTACATTTGCAATTTTATTTTAACTATAAAAAAGCTGTAAAATTCGTAAAACATCTGTATATATCTAAAAATGTATCTATGAAATGTGAATAAATGGTGGGTGATACGACTTTTTAAGCATCATATTTGGATTCAGCGACCTAAAAAACATAAGAAAGAGATCATGGTTATTCAATTTATTTTTGGTTCACACTTTTTATAAAAATTATTGAAATAGAATTGACGTCTATGGCGTTCATTGGTATTGTGATAATATTAGTGATTTGCAGAACTCTTCATTAAAATGTTTTCTCACTTTCCAAACCAAAAAATCTAATTTTTATTCCTGGGAAAGCATCAAGGTAAATTCTCACATAACAGTATCAGTGACCTTGTCCAGAAGGTGAGAGGCAAATAGTCCCATTAGAACTAATAGAATAGAATATTTTTATTTCACTTGCTCATAACAACAAAAAAGTTTTACATATCAACTTAAAAAAAATGTAGTAGTTTAAATAAATTTACAACTGCATAATATCAGAAAAATACATAGAATTATAATCACGTACAGTAAAATAAAATTTTGATCTTTTTGCAATCAGCCTAAATAAGTAAAATATTAGAAACAAATGATGATTAAACTCATGAAATATGTTTTCCACTGAACCGGTCACAGACATTACAGTGATATGTGGGAATACACTTTTAGAAGTGGATCCACTAGCCAAGTGATAAAAAAGATTTCAACGTTTTATTATAGGAAAATTCACTTTTTCAACTTATAATTCTTGTAAAACTATGATGTTTGATATTGCATTGGCACTTTTCTTTTATAAAAAGGTAGAATTAATACTGCATTTATTGTGTATAACTATTTGCAAAACATGATTTGCGCCATGTTTCCTAGAAAAATATTTTCAATTGAAATAATTTCAATCCTGCATTTCACAGAAATAGGTAGTATTGAATGCGGTTATTCACGATACGGTAATTTTGAAGTTGAAATAATTCAAAATATGAATGAAAATTTAATTATTTATTTTAAATAGAACTAATTTATAAAGCCTAAATCCAATAGGAACTTCCTATATTCTTTACTTTTACATCCCAAATCTCAGGATCCCAAAGATCAGCAGTGGAGCAACAATTTGGAATTGAAGAATCATGGAGGCGAGAACTGAGGGCTATAACTCCACCGGCTAGTTGGTTAAACGACAGTCAAAACTTGACATTCAAACCATCAGTTGACTGATCAGAGATAAATCTCCGTTCGTGCAACCAAGCTTTAGGATGAAATTTATATTTTTCAGGAAAAATCAAGGTTGTGAGGAACGGGCAAGTTTTTCAACGATTTCTACCTTATGATTGATTAGACTACCTCTGATGAAATCAGATAAGGACTTCACAGTCTAGATTAAACTATATTTTTGTATGTTTTTGGGAATAACTCGCGTCGTGCGAACTAGACAATTATCGAGCGATTTTTTAATGAGATGAACTTGGCAAACTTCAATTATTCGACTAGAAACACACATGTTGCGTCCTATCCCTAGCGATAAACCACTGACGGGCACATCACCGCTACTGAACTGACTTTGAAATACGTGTTGTTGGGGACAGAACCGGGGGGGGGAGGAACCGGGGGAACAGGGAACAATGTTGACAGGTGGAAAGGGAAGTGCGGAATATAACGAAGGGTGTTCTGTGCACTGCTATTCTGGTCGCGCCTGTTTGTTCGTTCGCTTGAAAACAAAAGTGCCGATCAAAAGAGAATCACTGTCAAGGAAGTCAACACACACACATCACACTCCATGTATTGATAACAATACAATGTGTTCGTTTTATCAGTCCTTTTCAATTAAAACAGAATGATTTTCCAACGCAATGAACAGATGTTTCGAATTGAAATGTAGGCTACTTGTGTCACAGAGAAATTTTCATTATCTTGAAGAACAAAACTTCTTCCTTAAATCCATAAATATTTCGCATGAAATAATGATTCTTTTAGTTAACAATTTATTCTTCCCCAAAAAGCTTTGGGCTTCTGAGAAAATGCAGCTCTTGTTTTCTCCTTAAATATTATGCTCCTCTATATTATGTTATATTTCCATTTGACCACAGCTAGCTAGCCACTCCTCCCCCTCCTCATCCTAATAGGAATACTCTTACCTCTACTATTATAGTACACTGTAAATGTAGAGTGCACTCAACATAACTCAACCGAAAACAGGAATAAAAAGAAGAAGAAATTGAAAGAGGATAATAATGATGATAATTACGGAGAAGAAAGTTCGGATGAATAGAAAAAGGAATAGATGTTTAAGAAAAATAGGAGAAAGGAGATGATAGATGATGAAGTGGGGGAAAAGGGAGAGAAAGATGACGATAGAGACATACACAACTAGCGCCCAGCGGTCAAATGGGAGTGATACATGGCTCCGATACACACGTACACTGTTTACGTCATGACGTCATCACTACCAGTCACATTATTTGTCTGTCACTCTCTCTCTCTCTCTCTCTCTCTCTCTCACACACACACACACACACACACACACACTTTCTCTCTGGAAGTGATAACGGTATATAAACTTTCCGACAACCATCTGCTTATAACGACCATTCCTCCCTATTCGACTCCAAAAGTGTTCCATTGATTTATCTCGACTTGTGATGAATTTTGAAATCATGAATACATCGAATTTCCAGCTCTGACATTATGTTGAAAAGGTTGACGCCCGGGAATCCCCCGGTTTGTCAAAACCACCCCAACCCATCAACTTTTCGATAATTAGCACATATTGATTCTTTCAGGCTGTCATCATGAGTGAGAAAATGAACAGTGTTGATATGTTTGCTACGCTGAGTGACGGAGGTTCAAAGTTATTAGTATTTGAAGTTATAAGAATTTAAATATATCTTTATCCATCACCCACATTGTCTCTGTCAAAAGATATCTTTATTAAAAAAAAAATTCAGAAATGAAAAGTCAAAACATTAGAATGAATGATTGAGACGTGTTTTTCTAGGACCAATTTGACAGAGATTATTCATTCAAGATGACTGTATCTGACTGTATCTTAATGAATGATTGTTCGTACAATCATGGTCCTAGACCAATCTTTCAATATCAATTAGAATGGAATTATAGGATAGAAATATGTATCTCGTTAACTTGGCTAATATTGTTGTCATAATACAGTAGTGTTTCGTTTGAAGCTTCCTTAGGATACTGTAATGAATTTGAATTTCGCTCCTTCATTCGGGGAACGTGAGTCGGCTGCTAGTGAGAGCGAAATGGCATCACTCGTGATGACGTCACGGACGTTCACTTTGTTACGTTCAATCTGTGAGTGCCCTAACACATTTTGACCGCTGGGCGCAAGTTGCGGATTCCCGATGATAGATGGTGAAGTGGAGGAAAAGAAAGTGAAAGAGGATGATAGATGATGTGATGTACCAAAGGATTGTACAGCCCTCCAGTTTCATCTGTACACCGTTCATTCTATTTAGACACTCTGAATTTAATGATACCACTTCCCCGGCCAAACGAAGGTTAGTCAACCTAACCTACAACTTCAAATTACTAAATTATAACCTCAAGTACCACAACTGTTCAATTATATTCTTTAATTCAATCATTTTAGTTATTAATTTTCTTTTTATTGTACATTTATGCCCCTCCACTGAGCGAAATAGGCTACAATATATTATGCCGACACAAGGTGAGGCCTTCAATACTAAGAAATCGTACTCATGGTCGAAAAATCTTGGTTTATTGTCTCATGACTCAAAGTCAATAATTATATATATTCGTGTCCCTCCCATGGAGCAGGATCTTGACACATGACGCTTCAACATGGGCAGGATTTTGACAATGATGAAGTGGAAGAAGAGGGGGGGGGAAAGGAGGAAGGAGAAGAAGATGATGCTGGAAAACGATTTTTAGGAATACGTGTAGATGTAAGAAAGATCGACAGTGAAGTTGAAGAAGAATTAGTAGATAGTATTTGCAGGAGATGAAAGATGAAATGAAAAGGTGGAGTGGGAAAATTTTGATGAATCAAAATAATATAAAGAAGTGCCGAAAATGGAAGATTAAGACATGGAAGAAAGGGAAAAGAGTATGTATGAGTAAATGATTTCGGAACAAGTGAGATCAAGTGAAATATACGATCAACTGAGATCTATCAGACAAAGAACTAAAGAAGGTACTACGTTCAACCAATTCAACTATCCACCAATTACAAATGACTAGCCAAGTAGAGTTCACTTTCCTTCACTCTCATTGGTTAATCAAAACCCTGAGACACCATTTTGTGAGACGGAAAAATCCGACCAAGTTTAGCAGAGTGGGAAATGAATTGTGATTTGTTGCAATGAATTACAGTATAATCATATTCATAGTATGAATGATTGATTATTTTGTACTGATTTATAATTATATTTTTATCAAACTTTTTGTTAATGGAAGCATTTTGCAACTCAAATTCTAAACATTGGTTTTGTATATTTCTGATTTATACATCATGGTATTGTGAAAATGTTTTGATATGGTGAATGAATAAATTTTAATTACAAAGTAGCTCATCAAAATACTTGAATGAGAAATAATTTTTTTTTGCGGATGATAATGCCCAGACTATGTGCTCCAGGCTTATGCGTGGGTTAAGAGACGGACGATTATGAGAGATAATAAGTGTACCTAAAGCTTTATGGGTTCCGAACCAATTATGTTGAATAATTCACTCAAAAGCAGCTATTTCCCAGTATTCTTCTTTAACATTAATGTAACTTATTTAACATTAATGTGTTTTAAATTTCACGATAAAATCCGAGGTAAAGTACCTCCCACATAAATTGATTTTATTCCAAGCCATTGTTGTCCTATTGAATAAATGAAAGCATTAATTGATTCTTCCTCAACTTAGATTCTGGCATTGAAATGCAGGGTAAATACTGACCCCTCCACTGATTGCTGTATCCTATGTGGTCAATTTGGACATAGTTGACTTGAAATGCATCGTGGAACTATAATTTGCAGTTATTGAGTGAAACTTAAGAAGAACGTGATAACGATTGCATTCATAATTGATAGCAATGCATTAGCGAAATGCTCTTAAGAATATGAATTGTGTAACATTATTTTATTAAATGTATAAATACGAGTACATAAGTAAATAACTGGTCTCCATCAAATTTAAGAAAGTATATTTAGACAATACTGGAAGACGTTTTGAAATCTTCTCATGAATTCAAAATCTAACTATTCGTAAGAGATAGCTAATAACGAGCTGTTTCACTTCATTTAAAACTAGCTTGCCCGGCGAACTTCGTAACGCCAAAAAGTCAATGTATCTCATGACACACTTGAATTTATTTGGTGAATCATGAATTTTATCTGACAATCAATATTTTCATTTACATCTCAATAAAGACTTCCTATGTGCTTAGTCATGCATCATTTATTATTCCGAAAATATATTCTTCTCAATCAAGAAGAAATATCTATAATAGGTAGTAATATCTATGAGTAAAGTTTTGAGTTAAAAAAAAATAAAAATCTGGTGTGGTACACTCACATAACTTTCCTTGCTCATATTTTGAAACTACAATCAGACTTTTGTATATGTGTATATATAATTGTTTTCAGAGTACTTTTTTCTTTGTGTAAATTGTGAAATTCGATGATTTTTTTTAGTCGTCATTTTTTTAAAGTCCTCAAAACAGCTGTTCTACAGATGAAATATCTCGACTATGTGTTCTTTTTATGAGCTGCTCTACCTACCTACCTCATGCACGAGAAGGAGGTTACAAAGTCCATTTCTCAAGGATGGGGTGGACCCCCATTAGTTTCCCAGAAAGGAGACTCATGCTAGTTAATAGAGCTGATAAATAGCTATACAGAGTATGAATTTGAAAAAAATCGGTCCAGTTATTTTGAGAGAATCGTGAAAAACATGGTTTTTACTTTCCTTGCCCTATTACCATAGGTAAGGAAAGTATTGCTTTCCAAAAAAATTAAGGTACCCTAATTTCATGTTTTCTATACGTTTCAAGTTCCCCTGAGTCCAAAAAAATGATTTTTGGGTGTTGGTCTGTGTGTGTGTATGTGTGTGTGTGTGTGTGTGGTGTGTGTGTGTGTGGTGTGTGTGTGTGTGTGTGGTGTGTGTGTGTGTGTGTGCATGTGTATGTGTGTATGTCTGTGAACACGATAACTCCATTCCTAATTAACCGATTGACTTGAAATTTTAAACTTAAGGATCTTATACCATGAGGATCCGACAATAAGGAATTCAATAAAATCCAATTCAAGATGGCGGAAAAAATGGCGGATAATGACTAAAAATCCATGTTTTTCACAGTTTTCTCGAAAACGGCTCTAACGATTTCCTTCAAATTTATATCATGGATAGCTATTTATAAGCCCTATCAACTGGCATGAGTCTCATTCCTGGGAAAAAATCAGGAGCTCCGTAATATTCTTGAGAAAAATGGCGGATAATGACTAAAAATCCATGTTTTTCACAGTTTTCTCGAAAACGGCTCTAACGATTTTCTTCAAATTCATACCATGGATAGATATTCATAAGCCCTATCAAATGACATGAGTTTTTTTCCTGGGAAAATTGCAGGAGCTCCGTAATATTCTCGAGAAAAATGGCGGATAATTACTAAAAAACCATGTTTTTCACGTTTTTCTCAAAAATAACTTGACCGATTCTTTTCAAATTCATACCCTGTATAGTTATTTATCAGCTCTATCAACTGGCATGAGTCTCCTCCCTGGGAAAACAATGGGGGTCCACCCCATCCTTGGGAAATGGACTTAGTAACCTCCTTCTCGTGCATGAGGTAGGTAGGTAGCGCCAGTTCATAAAAAGAACACATAGTCGAGATATTTCATCTGTAGAACAGCTGTTTTGACGACTTTAAAAAAATGACGACTAAAAAAATCATCGAATTTCACAATTATTCACACAAAGAAAAAGTACTTTGAAAACAATGATATATTTATATACATATACAGAAGTCTGATCGTAGTTTCAAATATGAGCAAGGAAAGTTGTGTGAGTGTACCACACCAGATTTTTTTTTTTGGAAAGCAATACTTTCCTTACCTATGTAGTAGGGCAAGGAAAGTAAAAAGAACACATAGTCAAGATATTTCATCTGTAGAACAGCTGTTTTGACGACTTTAAAAAAATGACGACTAAAAAAAATCATCGAATTTCACAATTTACACAAAGGAAAAAGTACTCTGAAAACAATTATATATACACATATACAAAAGTCTGATTGTAGTTTCAAATATGAGCAAGGAAAGTTGTGTGAGTATACCACACCAGATTTTTTAGTAATTATCCGCCATTTTTCTCAAGTATATTACGGAGCTCCTGCAATTTTCTCAGAAATGAGACTCATGTCAGTTGATAGGGCTTATAAATAGCTATCCATGGTATGAATTTAAAGAAAATCGTTAGACCCGTTTTCGAGAAAACCGTGAATAACATGGTTTTTTAGTGATTATCCGCCATTTTTCACAAGAATATTACGGAGCTCCTGCAATTTTCCCAGAAATGAGACTCATGTCAGTTGATAGGGCTTATAAATAGCTATCCATGGTATGAATTTGAAGAAAATCATTAGAGCCGTTTTCGAGAAAACCGTGAAAAAGATGGTTTTTTAGTAATTATCCGTCATTTTTTCCGCCATTTTGAATTCAATTTTATTGAATTTCTTTTTGTCAGATCCTCATTGTATAAGGACCTTAAGTTTAAAATTTCGAGTCAATCTGTTGATTGGGAATGGAGTTATCGTGTTCACAGACATACACACACACACACACACACACACAGACCAACACCCAAAAATCATGTTTTTGGACTCAGGGGACCTTGAAACGTATAGAAAACTTGAAATTAGGGTACCTTAATTTGGCAAGGCAAGGAAAGTAAAAATAGATAGGTTAAATCAGTGTTTCAAAGATGAATTTAATGTTTTCATAGTTGTTGATTGTCAATAGATGGTCCAGGAAATATGCGATGTACGATGAATTACACAGAATTCCATATTCTTTCCATCTTCCATTTTAGGATGAATATAAGCTGAACTAAATTAAAAAATATCATTTAGTCTGTCATTCTTCAGTAATTAATGAATGCAATATGAACAACTCTCTTTCATGAGATGAATAATTTTTCACAGCATATTCCTAAAGTTTCATGCCGTTCTGTCAAGTAGTTTTTGAGTCTATAGGGAACAAACAAACTAAGAAACAAACAGACATTCATTTTATATATATATATATTATATACATATATATATATATATATTATATATATATATATATATATATATATATATATATATTCTTTCCAATTGAATATTTTTTCATTTAGTGTTTTCTTTTAAAAGAAGACTCCTACCGTTTGATAAGGAACAGAGGAATTCTTGTAAGCCTACAGATAAATTTTTATTAATATTGTTGAACGAAAACATTTGTACAACTTTTACAACAGAAGATTCTTATGAAAAAGCTAATGATCTATTTTTTGCCAGTATTAGTTTAACCACAGAATTTAAATAAAGAGGCATATAGCTTTTCGCAATATTTCAAAACGTAGCATGCCATTGGAAAGTCTAGTCGATTGATTTGTTTGTGAGCAATTTTTGTTTGATGTAGTAGACCTGATGTGACCTTTGGTCTCAACTGAGCATTCTTTATCAAGTAAACTTTTTTGGAAAAATTAATAATATGTCTGATAAAAGATGTCTTTTCAGGTACCTCCACGAATAATACAAATGAATATTATACCTCCTCCACTTGGATGACTTTCAAATTAAAACGGCGTATTTCAGTCTTAGTCACTCTTTGTATACTTTGCCATATTTACACGTACAGGATACAGGAGCTGCCCAAGTCTAATATTAGTAGTGGCTGAGATCATCCCCCTTCAATATATGAGGCTATTAAACGAAGGTCTTATCTTTGGGGAATAGTTGGTGGGGTTGAGTCTGGCTGTAGAGCACGTACAAAGACAATAACACAGTCGGCTGCGGTGGAATGTTCCCACTCCTGGACAGTGCAGATAATCAAGGAAACGACTGACGTGTCAAGACTATATGAAATTGACTGACAAAAAATCCATAAGTATGGATCTTATCAGACACATAGAATATTTAGAATAATTTGTTGGTAGTTTTATTATAAAGGAAACTACTGATAAAGAATGATACTATATTAGTTATTGAAATATTCATTTCGAATTTCTTTTTCGAATTGCGAAGGAATATAAATATAAATTTTCTTCAGGAAAAATCATTCACACTCATTAAAATTATTGTTAACTCAAAGCACAGATGAAACAGGGATATATTAAGCTGGCCACTAACGGTAGAACATGCAGGATACACAGTCGAAATACATTTCATTAAGATGCACTAGATAAGTTTATTTGCAACTTACCTGCGCTCAGGCTTATGCCTTAGCAGGTTTTTTCCTGTATTGTATTAAGTGTATTATTTTGTATACAATATTGCATAATAGTATGTTATTATTCAATTGTATTTTTGTCTTGAAAATGTAAAATAAATTTGATTTGATTTGACATTGTTGTTTCATCACAGTAGCGAAAGGCTTTGAGCAAAATTTTTTGTGGTTAGGTTTTAGTATCTCCAATTTTTTGTTGTTCATTTCTTCTTCGATGAAGAAGAACCTCTCCTTTTTGAGGTTAAATAATTTCTCTATTATTATTATTATTTGCAATTTTCCAGTAGTTTATTTATTATTATTGGTTGTATATTTTATATTAGAATCCTCTTGCTGATGACAAAACATGCAAGGTGTACATGTGTGTGTGCATGATAAATGCATGACATGCATGTTTTACCGTTAGTGGCCACCCTTACAAACAATATGACAATAGGTATATCTTTCATATAACAAAGTTTCTATAATATTTAGTTTGTCTAAGCTTCAAGCCTTAATAACCTACTCGTATAACGCAACTTAATCTTAGGATTAGATCCAGATTTTCAATTTAATCCAGAATAAGGCCTTCCACAATGTTATTGCATGTCGTCTCAGATATCTTGCTACCCAACTTGCATGGAAGTCAATTGAAGCGAATTATGTAGATTTGCTTTTAAAGCGGAAAACGTTCCAACATGGAGAGTCGGCAAATGTACTTGGCGTTTTGCCACCCCATATTTACAAAAAATACTATACTCTCGTATTACATTTCAACAGAATATATATATAATATGTATGGTATAAATTTAAACAATAAACAACAATTCTCACTTTCCGTAACACCTCTCTGTGATTATTCATATTTCGGTTTCATTCAGAGAGTATAGATTGTAATTTCAATAATCCCTGGTTCCATTTCGAAAGAATATCTACAGTACACAGATGCTGCCAGCAATTCTAACTTTTTATAATACCTCTATGTATGTAATTCTTTGGAGCTCGGATAACTTACTATTTACTTTCAATTACAATTCAAATTTAGTTTAGTTGATCAACTGAAAGTGATCAGAGATCTGAAGGATTATGTTGAAAATTCTACTGAGATCACTTTGAATTGCTTTTATCATAGAAATACAACTAGATAATACTCTCTAAATGCTAAATCAATTGAACGTGATAGGACCTCTCTGATTATAAATCATTTTGAAAATAGATGTCATAAACAGTTTAGGGGTCTGGTTAATGAGAATTTATGGCAGTCTTCTACTACATATTTATCTAGATTGAATGATAATTTAATAAATACATAGTCTGATTCACAACACTTTGTATCCGATTCCAGTAACTTACTGCACTTTTCGTGAATAGTATTTTGTTCACTTGTAACTTGTCGTTCTATATTTTTGTAAATACCTATTTTTTATGAATTTTGAGTGAATACACTTGATTTCATTTGATGTATATTATATATGTTAGAAAGGCCTGCTACCTAAAATGAGTGAGATGGATTCATATTACAGCGAAGTTTACTGTTATATTCCAATGTCAAGTGTGTGTGGTGGAAGTCTCTTCCCATTGTTATGGACCTTCAGAATGTATATTGTTCAAATAAGTCTTCTAAACTTATGAATAGTTTTCCAAACTTTTACCTCCCATCAATAAAATTACTTTTAAATTTCAATGAGACAGGCTCTAGATAAAGGTGATAGATAATAGAATAGTTGTTGTATATAGGATGGAAATCATAAATCCACCTATAGCGTGGCTCATAGTCAATGCAAATATTAAATTGACCACAAGGTCGCACGTTGAAACAAACGCTCTACTAGATTAAGCCACAATCACTGCCATAGTGAGGATAGTCTACATTTTCACCAGCAATCACTTTCATCTCAACTGTGTTACTTCTAATCGAGCATCGAACTAGACTTTGCAGGGCTCAGTCATGAAAAACATTATAATACATTTGAGTAGGGCAATACGTGATCAATTAATCCTATTATATTAAGCGAGCAATTTCTGTATGTTTGTATATTTTTTTATATTTGGTTATTTATGTTCAACGGATCTCGAAAACGGCTCTAACGATTTTCACGGAATTTGGAACATAGTAGGTTTATGATATAAAAATTCAATTGCACTAGGTCTCATCATTGGGAAAACTCACTGAACGACATTAAAAGGATAATATTCATCCTTGGCTTAAACAGCTGAGACTTTCGTCGTCTGTGGATAGTAAAAAGTGAGCGAGTGATTCTGTGGAAAATTAAAATATCGCATCCCCGAAACTCATAAGCTGACGTATAGCCAGCTGTAAAATATAAACACGATCATTCTAGAGAATTGAGTTTTGTTTATTAATAAATAAAAATAACGAGCGAAGCTCGGTGCCCCGATATTTATTCTTATCAGTGATTAGATTAATAGGTAGGATAAAATTTATCGATCCGTAATATAATTAAAATATCGATCCGTAATAAAATTACAAGACTACAACACAACCCAAATAATGTTGGTTCTATACCAATAATTGATTTGATAATATTTATTCTTAAATAAATAGATATATGAATGATGATGATTCTTAGTTAGTATCAAATATCAATTTCCAATAATGCAATTCAAGATATAGAAGTCAGCCTATAATTCAACAAAATGATAAATGATAACGACACAGTAAACATCAATCTTGAAGGGGTTATGATTGACCTATGTCAAGTGAAATCAAATTAAAAACAATAATAATGCAATACTGAAGATAGAGCGTTTTCTAATAAATGAACTAATATGCATCTGAATGCTAAAACTCAACATAATTACTCTAGAAAAAGTTCACATAATTTGGAATAAGACAATAACCCAAGTCAGAGTGAACTTTTCATGATGATGAAAGAAGCAGAATGAAATTCAGTATTTCATAAAGAGCTGCTATACTCACTATGGTACTTATAAAAACCCTTACAGGCTCAACTTCGAGGGAACAAACAGCAGGGGATATGGGGACGTTTTCCAAAACACTTATTGTCCGTGAAATGGTAATCGAGGGGGATGAAAATTAGCTTCCATCTTTCATTTGCTTTTCCATATTCTATTTAGTCGTCATCGTAAAATTCTTAAGTTACGTCATAATACCGAGTAAAGAAACTATGTAGGTTCTCTTTTCTATTGTCATATTAAAACACCTTGAATACGAGTAGTATGTTGAAAATATATGATAAAACATCCATTGTACTGCAAAATATGCATAACTGTTGATGCATGATAGTTCCATATAATTTTCGATCCTAATTATTTAAAAATAATTGACCAAAT
Organism: Nilaparvata lugens; assembly: GCF_014356525.2. Lineage (NCBI taxonomy): Eukaryota > Metazoa > Arthropoda > Insecta > Hemiptera > Delphacidae > Nilaparvata > Nilaparvata lugens. Next base: position 26,172,717 of record NC_052506.1, read on the forward strand.
TCTATTAGTCTATAGTCGAACTACGGGCTGTCCATAATTCAATAATAAGTATTATGAATACGGGCAATAATGGAGAAAATCTCAAACAGACAAATTTAGTCTTCTTGATAGTCCTTTTAATTTTCTGGTTGCTGGCCTCTAATTTTTAGCCTCTTGACATTGCAATAGCGACAATGCAAAAGCTAAACAGGCGAATAAAAATGAGACGGTCGGTTTTAGTGGCGTTCCGCATTGAAATTTTGTGACCGCAAGTAGACAAAGAAGAGATGAGAAAGAAGGAGAAGAGATGAGAAATGATGGACGAGGGAGAGAGACCACAGCACACATGATATCAGTCAGAAGCCCACGTACTGAAGGAAAGTAAAGCCGGCGTGTATGAGTCTTATTTACTGGTTCAACCAAAACCAACGCTAAGCGGATTGAAATTACAAAGCTGTCCAACAACGATTTACAGCTCTTCATGAATTTTTTGGAAGAATTACGAAAGCCTGGACTCTGTTGTTGAATACTACGAACTCTTTCCCAATTAATTCAAAACTATCAACATTTATTATAGTTTCATGCTACAGTTAACATTGAAATATTAATTTACTGTATGTATATAGCATGAATAAATCAAGATTCAAAACTATCAATATTATACAATTTTCATGATATGGGCCTAGTTACGTTAACATTGAAATATTAATTTATGTGTATAACATGCATAAATCAAGTATTAAAACACTTTTATACTCCTGATGAACCTTGAAATTCAACTCATCTTCATTCCATTCATCATTCAAGTTTTTGTCAATTCAAAGATTTTGATCTATTACATAATAATCTAGAAAATTGCAAATGTAAAAAGGTGAAGCAAGGTTTTCAGATAGCTCCTAACACTTTGGTAGCATTTGAATGTTCATTGATGAGAAATAGCACCCTAAACAGTTGAACAGTATACTGAAGTTTACTGATTTGATAAGAAAGGGCTAAGGACATAGAGAAAAGACAGCCTGAGAGGATATTCAGTGATATAGGTCGTTTATTCCAAATTTCAAGCCGATTTTTGTTAACTCAAGCCGATTACTGTCGACTACTGTCGATTACTTTTTTGGCCAGGTGAGAGTGAGGCTAGTTACATACACATCGATTTTTGGTCGTACGATATTTTACCGTTCTTATAAATTCTATTAGATTGAACAGATGATTTCAAACATATGATGTTTGCCAAGTTCCGTTTAATCTCATAGAATTCATAGTGACGACAAAATATCGTACGACCAAAAATCGATGTGTGTGTAACTAGCCTAAGAAAGGTACAGTATGAGAGACTATCAGCTTCACAGAGCTTCACGGAAAATAACTATTTTCTATTAGGACCATCGGCTTGAGTTGATTAACAGTAAAATTTGGAACATATACCCATGGCCAACACCCATAAACACCTATACCATGGAATATCTTCTTATGGTATCTTTTCTCCATGCTGAGGACTAAGAAAGAATTGATGTGATTTAGGATAATACATTGTGTTGAAGATGAAAATTACTGGGATACTCTCCGAACCGTTGTTTCACTTTTATATCTCTGTAGTTTTCGGACTGTCTCTCGCTACAACTACTCTCACATCAGATTACTGTATTTATATCAGTAGCCAATCCACGATCCATGAAAATACGCAGTACATGTACGGAAAACTTAGAAAAACCAAGCCATCATTAATAATGATCAAAATCAAACAAACTTTATCCCGCTGTTCCGCTTCACAAATCCCAGTCGAGCTCATTCATAAGTTACTGAATCCTTCAGCAAATGGTGACAAAAGATTAATGATATTCTGGAAACAGCCGGCTATAATATGGGGAAAGAGGTGGAATTGTTTTTCAAGCGTCACAATTTGATCGTTGGTACAGACAACTCTTTCACTGTCACGATAATAGGAATGTTTATCAATTACAAAAGTTGAAAAAATATGCATTTTTAGTAAAAAGGGCGTCCCAGGCCTATGGGCGCAAGCTCCCACAGGGCGCACGACCAGAGAAAGAAAACATTACTGGAAATAAAAGAATTGTGATAAAACAAAATATTTTTCAAATGACTGAAAAGGTCAGACTAAAGGCCATTCCACACAGCACATGGCGTGCGTGGCTGGACGCACGCTAGCTACTTTTCAAAACATCGCTTCCCAGCTAATCAAATGATGCAATTCACATAGCAGCCACGGCCACGCGGCAACGCTTGCTATACTAGCCACGCGTGGCTACCGTTCGCTCTCTGAGCGATCTTTTCAAACGTGTCCGGCCACGTTTTGGTCCGAGCATGCGCAGAACGTATACTAGACGTATACTATCGTATAGAACGTATACTATCATTGTCAGCCTCAAGGTCAAATCAAATCAAATCAAATTTATTGCCAAATTCATATAAATAATTCACAAAACATGGAAAACAAAATTCAGTTTCATACATTAGAAATTTACTAACAAAAATACAAAAGCTTTTATTGAAACTAAATAATAATAAAATATATAATATTGGCGTTGCAAGCAAAACAAAGTTTGTGCGCTAGCAACGAGCATTCAGTAAGCACTCCAATTAGAGAGAACCAGAAAAAAAGTAACTGTTGAAACAAAAAAAAAATAGCAAACACTTCAAACAAAAAATTAGCATACACTTTCAAAAAAGAAAAAGAAAAAGAAAAGGTCGCGCATTAAATGATGGAATTCGCCATAGGTCTTCCTTTTTTTATTGATTGGATGTACCCACTGGTCCCGTGCTGTCACCGAATACAATAAAACCAGCTTATTATCTCTACTACTGCTGCTGCTGCTGGAGTCATCAAACCAAGGTAAGTCACAAGAAAATCCAGATTCACACCACGGGACCGTCGGAGTTGACATCTTCCTGCATTCTGACGGGAAACGTGGCCGGTATAGCATCGCAACAGTCGTGGCGGTGTGAATTGGCATGTGGCTAGCGTGGCCGGCGTGGCGTGCGTCCAGCCACGCACGCCACGTGCTGTGTGGAATGGCCTTAATGATGCGTTCTGATTTAAAGTTTATTGGACCAAATAAATTTTGGAAAACCTATCCCCAGTTAGAATTTTTTTACAACTTACTTGCAGTCTATGCATGTCTATTTCAGTATCTTTTGGGTCAAACTCAAAAATAGACAGTCAATTAGTATCTAGTTTACAGGCAAAGTATCTAGTTTACCTAGTTTATCTAGTCTAGATACCTGAAACACGTTCCTGAGTCACGTTCTCAATTTTCTCCAATCAATAGGTGTGTTTTCTAAGATTCTAACTTCAGTGGCGTAAATAACGCCAATGCAACCAATGCGGTGCATTGGGGAGCAGTCCTTCAGGGGGCGCAGGCCAGGGGGGCGTGAAAAACTGATATTAGAAAATTATCACAAAAAATATAGTAAAACTCTTTGTAGTTTATCGAAAATTTAGCCACGCAGTTGTATTCGTTATACCATAGAGGAAGAATAGATTTAGTTCATATCTGGTTTTACTAGCAATGCCATACCATGGACTCTTATATTTGATAATTATTATTAAACTAATTCCATTTATTTGACTAATCTTTCTCCAATTGGATAAAGATTGTATAATTAGTCCAGGCAATGAATGCTCAAAAAAGGATATAGAGGGAAAAATTTGGACAATTTTCGACCCTGCTGTTCTGTTTAAGGTAGTGAGGAGGTAAACATATCAAGAGTTTCCCTGTGATAAGTGAGGGTGGTTTAAAAGTTGTATTTTTTAATGTTTTGCTTACACGTTCATATCTTGAGAAATCTGCTATAACAATGGAAGGAAAATAAGATAGTGGAATAATACATGAAATTGAAGAGAAATCAATGCTCTACAAATCTACGATGAGCATTAATTTCACGATGCATTGTTGGTGAGTTAACCCTGAAAGAGAGTGAAAGAGCAGAAAATTGGATGAAAAACCGTTATTTCAATAATGTCACATTTTGAAGAGCGTAAAAGATAATAGGGGCGCAAAGGATTACAAGCATTGGGGCGCAGTCAGACTGGTTACGCCACTGTCTAACTTATTTTTCTACTAACTATGATTTGATTCTTGAAATGAATAAATAAAACTTTCATTGGATTCTCATAGTTGAATATACTATTCAGGGCAAAAACATGAAATTGAGTGTGTCTGAATTAGTAGTCGACACCTACTAAACCTAGGAGCAAGGAGCTGTCTGATGGGTTGATCAGTAGTCATCTCACCTTCACAGCTGACTAGGAAACAAGCAGCTTGACAACGTCACATGACAAGCCATTGTCCAAAGAGACTGCTCGTTGAATTTGAGACGTGGCTTACCTACATAGCCAATCATATAATTTTTAGTCTCTTGAGTTGGGCCTAGTTCTGTTTTTCTCGCTATAAGTATTTTTCTCTTAAAGTGAACAAAACAGTATATTCTTGAAAAAAAATACAATAGCTATTAAGTTGAATCGTAATAATATATAGTGTTCAAGCAACCAACATGTTTCGGTACAGGTATCTCGCTTCTAAATAGATTTTCAATACTCTATACTGTTTTTGAAGATCAACTCTTATCAGTGTTTTGGGCCAAGGGGCGCCAAATTGCTAATTCCGGCTCTATATAAAGCTTCTAATAACCTCGACTTCGCGTATGAAGAGAAGTATGAAGTATGAAGTATGAAGTTTCCAATGAATTCCTTCGAATAACTTTTAGTCAGGCGTAAACACTCCCATAAGAACCAATGGTTTTCTCTTGTATTCAGCAGAATTCATAGGAAAGAAAGGTGTTACAGCTTCACTGGCAAATTGAGCTAATGGTACTTATGCTTTTACAAATTCATGTAGAGATTAGCAAAATTCGGTCAGTAGCTGTCTATGGTCCGCCAGTGTCAAACTCTCAAGTTCCTACTGGAATCGAGGAACTGAAAACTTGTATCTGTGAAGCACTTCATTACTTTCAAATCATCCCTGTCTACTGCTAGGAGTAAAAAGAAATGAAAAAATAAATTTGATTTAATTCAATGACACATTCTATAGTCACCTAATTATTCTCAAAGTAAGGTTTCCCGAACGTTGTAAGATGCTTTTAATGAACTTGAATTCTGTAATCTTCAGCAAGCAGGTCCCAATAAACAAGGCACGAAGCCAGAATCTGCACTACCTTACCACACCAAGAATAATTTTCGCATTTATCGGTGAAATATCACCTCTCACACTTTCCTCTAGATTCGCTCTAACAAGAGACAGAAAACAACTCAAAGTTACAGGAGAACACCTTTCACATTTTCCTCCAGGTTTGTTCTTACATACCTAGAACAACATCCAAGTCACAGAAGCACATGTAGAGACTTTATCGATTCTCGCGCTAACTGTTTCAGCGCTCCCCATTTCCTTCTTCGGAAATTAACAACTCGCTGCTGAAATGAAAAGTGTGTGCTCGCTGTTTTGGTTCCACGTGGAATTCAATAACGGAACTTGGCCTACCAAATGCTGTTAGTCGAATCCACGGAGATTAGGAATCGCTGGTTTATGAAACATTGCGCTGTGAAAACGCGCTTTCCACCCCAGAGAATCAAAGCTCGACTAAGTAGAGGTCTGTTGGTTTAGAAAGAAAAGCTTCAGTGTTCAAACAGCTTTTATACGAATATCACTGGAATGCCGTGAATTTGCTGACCTTTAGTGAGGTTCACGTTATAATGGCAGTATGTAATTGACAATGGTGCTGCTATTCAACAAAGCAGATGGTGCTACCTCTTTCTAGCTCTGCAATGTTTTAGATTTAGATCAACCGTCATGTTTTATTTTGATTCTAACTATATACTTGAGTAGCCATCAATTGGATGATTTGAGTTATAGCTATCCAATATAGGTGGATGTGTTTCAGTACAGTCGGTGGCAAAAAGGCGTCAAATTATGGAGAGTTGGCAACTCTGTTCTCCCATCTTCCTTCACTGTCATTGTATCGTGGACCTCACTATAGTTGTATATATTTTCGACTTTTCGGGAGTTATGGTTGAAAATCATAAGATATCAGCCCAGGCTCCCAATATTCTTTATTCTTTTCTATTTCTACAAACACTAATCATTTAAAGGTTTTCATTTGCGTTTTAAAGCACCATTTTATTCCTGGTCAATCAATTAATAGGGATTTGTTGACAGGTCATCATTAGCAGTTGTAGATTGTATCATGAAATGATATAATGCCTCACTCATGATAGGGATGATTATACACATTATGACATTGGGTAATACGGCGAGACATAACATCCAAAAGGATCTCTCTGCCAATAAAAGCAATATGAATAAATAAATTATACACATTCTATGACTATCATTGGAATTTTCTCATTTCTCATTTGAATTGTTCAATCTTCAATAAAATAGAAAAATAAAGTACTGTAGTAATTATTATGGAAGTAGTAGGTGAATTACTAAATTCAATTTTTCTATTGTATAGTAGATTAATTTGAAGTTATCTCAGGAACTCATATCAACCAAAGAAGATAATAATTTTCTTGGTAGTCCAATCTTTGTATAGATATCGTATTATGTTGAACAAACATAGAATATTGACATGTATGTAGTTCACATTAATCTGGTTTATTGATACGCGAAGAATAGCCACAAAGATAAGTAGATAACATTATTTACATGATTGAAAGCTGCTTATACAATCATGTGGCGCGGAAGGGGTTTTAGAGAGTTTATTTACTACTCGTAAACTTCAGAAAGGCGTTTCTAAAAATAATTAAACATACTTTTGAACTTTTAGTAGAGCTGTTCTGGAACTGTATCGGAAGTTTTTTGATCGAAAACCAACAAAGTAGGTTCCAAAATAGAGTAAACTACCAAACGTAAAAAATGTTCGTAAGTGGGATGCTGGTAGCATTCAATCTTTAGTCAGAGAAAACCTATGCATCAGTTTGATTGTTTTTTCTATACTTTAGTTTACAGAGAATGAGCCGTCAAGCTCTAAAGACAAACACAAATAGGAAGACACTGTGTGTGTGTGTGTGTGTGTGAGAGACGGTGTTTTTGGGAGGTACTACTTCACCCCACCCCCACAACCTACTCATCACTAGCCCCCCCCTCTAACCCCAGAGTTTTCACGCAGCCTGCACATGTGTGTGTGTGATTGGACCCGACATGAACCAGAAGCCCCACTTTCCGGCCTGGAGCTAAGGAACCCACCCAAGGATATGAGATAGAGATGCTGCCGAGAATTTGTAACATAAGTAGAAGTGGTGGTGGGCTCGTCTTTAGTGAGATTCATTTTCAACTGTCAGTGTGTAATATCATCAATACTCACCATTCAACCAATGCACTACAAACTGTCAGCATTTGTAAGATGATTTCCGTTCAACCAATGCATTTCAAATTGTCAGTATTTGTTGTATGATGAACATTCATTATATTTAGTGCGAAATGCTGAAAAAGGCCTGGAGAAGCCCCTCTGGCTGCAGAAATATTCATCTCAAACTGTCAGCATTTGGTTGTTAGGAAGCATTTTTATGTTATTTTGTAAGCTCTGCTGACAGTATAAAGTGAATCTCTCTTTTGTGAGAGGGGCTGCTTCACAAGACTTGTTTCATCCTTCAACACTCTGTTGCTTTCTTAGTCTCAGTAATAATTTCGGTTCACACGTCCAGAGAGAGCAGTGTGGTTAGTTTGTCGTCGTTGAGGGAGGAAGTTGGAAGAGAGGGTAATGAAGATGGGTGACAAAATGTAGATGAGAAAGAGATGTGAGAGGGAAGGAAGAGGAAGAGTGACAACATGAGAATGTTAAAAAAGATCGTGAGATAGGAAAGAAGAATAATGAGGAGTTGAGAACATCAAAATTGAAAAAATTAACTGAAGATAAGTGTGCAAGACAACAAAAAAATAGAAGATGGCGTGGGGTCAAAAGATGAAAGAATAATATTAGGTGAAAATCTAACAAATGAAAACGATAACGAAAATAGAAGAAAAATAAGAAGGAAGGAGAAGATGAGGATTATGAATATGAATAAAAACCAAGAATCCAGGAAGAAAATGGAGCAGGATGGAAAGGAAGAGTCTTTCTAGAAAAATCTAAGGAAACGAGAAGGAAAAGATGAGAAGAACGAGAGGAAGACGAGAAGAAGAAGAAGAGGAAGAAGAAGAAGAAGAAGAAGAAGAAGAAGAAGAAGAAAGAGTTAGATGGTAACAGAACGAGATGAATAAGAAGGCGAAACAAAGAGAAGAGAGAGAAATGAAGAGAACAAAATAATATGAGAAATAAGAAGGTAAGTTCAACTACAATCCGATCTTCCTTAGTCAACAGGCCGACATCAAGAAAAAATGAAAGTGGAAATTATAAGGAATGACCAAAATAAGACGATAAAAGACAAATAGGAGGACGAGGATTAAGAAGAAGAAGAAGAAGAAGAAGAAGAAGAAGAAAATCGAGGAGAAAAATGAAATTGTATGGAAAATGATAAAGGATAAAAAAATATGAAAACAGAGTAGAGACCCGAAAAAATACTTTGAGGATGAAAACAAGAGGAGTAATTTGATAAGATCATGAGGAGGAAGTTGTTGAAGAAAGAGGAGACAATGAAGAAGGAGCAGGAGATATCTGTTAAGAAGGAGAAGTAGAAAAAGAAGAAGATGGAGAAGCAGGGTCGATGGACCATAGCTCACACACACACACACACACAGACCCTTCTTCACACTATTCTTATTCAAGGGCACCCTCTCACTTTTATCGCTCCAAGTTTAAGAGTTGAGTGTGCAACTCGAAGTGAGATGCGGGTCTGGTCCCTGGCCCCTGGTTCACCCCAGCCCAAGCCCCAAGCCCCAAACACCGGAAAGTCACTCCCAGAATCGAAATGAGGAGCCCAGCCAGTCTGCATCGACACTAGTCACTTCACACTAATATTACAAATGTCATATCATTGTAAGGAATCTTTGAAGAAGATTGTAAGGAAATGAGAGACCGAATAGTGAAAATGAAAACGGATATAATTTGAATTCGTGGAGGATACAAGGAAATTTAGTAAACAATAGAGTTCAAAATGGAGTAGAGTGAGAATTGCCATGATGATAGTCAACCTCAAAGGAAATAGTAAACAATAGAGTGAACAAAGTAAGAATTGTCATGATTATTGACAACCTTCGCAATGGAGGAGGCACCAAAAGAAGACTTGAAGAGTTTGAAAAAAATGTAAGTAGTATTGAGATAGCCTTCATAATAAATTCAATTTAGAAAGCTTGTCCACTGTATGACACTATTGTCAGTCCTCAATGATACCCAAAATTTTAGTCCTTGTAGGTTATAAAGAGAATGAGGAAAAGAATACAGTAAGATCAGTGAAAACTTTCAACAATATGGAAGCTCCATAAAAATCGTTTTTTATATGAATTAATAGGATGTTCGGAAAGTTAGCACTATCATTAATTATTTAAAAAAATTAAAACTTGGAACATTTTTAAAATGATCAGCAAGATTGAGTATTATATAGAACTGTAGATAATAAGGCAAAAAGCTATTTCCAATATCAGCGTTAATTTCAGTTTTCAAAATCCATGTCATCATGCAAAAAACAGAAGTATGAGTGTTGGTTTTTTATTCCTGATTCATCAAGATAATCTCCAAATTCTAATTGTTCTTCAATTCAAATCTCAAATTTTCAATTCATTCTAATTGTTGATGAGGCTCTCAACTATCACCTGATACCAAAAAGTCATTTTCAAGTTTATTGAAATGAAGTGCGAAATATCAATGTGAGGACAATTTAGTTGGTGATTATGGTTGAAGCTGAAAATTAAGTGTTTCTCACAATACAAGGAGCATTGTTGACAGGTATCAGGTTGTCAGGTACCTGGAAATCTATTATGAGATAGAGCCTCTACCTGATCTTAGATAGTACAGTACAAAAATACGCCCAGAGGGATTTTGAATTATACATCTAAATTGAGATGTATACTTATACTAGATTGTAAATTGAGTGTGTAATAGGATAATGAGTGACACATAACCTAGCTACATTTGGACTGTTGTATAAATTAGAATTGGAACCGTTTTGGGCGTAAGCCTGTGGTACTCTTCTGAAAGTTGTGTAATTCTGAATGATTGATTGAATAAATAAATGGTAACAATTGGAAGATATTGTTGATCACAATCTAAAATTCATCAGAATTGATTTTTTTCTTTACATTTTATTCATTTTTGAAAAATTATACCTCAGTACTCATTGGAGATAGAGAGTTCCGAATGATCTCATTTTATTCAAAATTTTATAATCTAAAAAAAGGCGGGAGCAAATTTTTCTGTCCGATTACTAGATTTGGCAGAAATGGCTGAAAACTGGAAAATTAGCCAAAAATATGAGGTTTTTGGGCCACTCTGTATGTAACACAAGGACATTTTGCATGAAGAAATTGGTTCTGGACTCCTTTCATGTAACCAAATAATATAATATTTAAAACATCAGAACTACAATATCAATTGCAAGCACTAATGTATTGAATTGAATTGAAATAGTGATGATTGAATGTATATAGTGACTGGACTATCATATCAATGTGCATTGACTTTGATGTAGAATTTTCATCCAATTCAATTTATTGCAGTAATACCACGTTTTCACAAGGTTTCAGTAAGGTAAATTTAGAACTGTCAGCATAAGTTTATAAGTATATAAGTTAAATGGGGAGCATTGATGTTTCATACTCTTCATGCACACTTATAGAGAATACAGACTGAATTACTACTACTGTGTTGTGTCAACGTTAATCTGTCTACTAAATTTGGTGTAGTGTATGTTGAGAGGCTATGTTCTATAGTGAGATCCACATTTCAAATTCAGCATCTGATGAACATTGGTTTGCTATCCTTGTTTGTTATCAGACAAAGCAGATAACTCCATCCTGTTCTAGCTTTGTGTATACCACTTATATTTCTTCTCAAATTATGAAAATATAATTAAATCATGCAAGTAGCCATATTAAAATACTTTCGTAAAAAAATTGATAATATTAACCTTCCGGTAGTCGCGCCCTACTCAATTACACGAGCAGTCACGTATTGTAATTTTTATAACATCCAATTTTCCAAGTGTTATGTACTCTGTTTACTGCCAATATATACTAATTAATTGTATTATTACTATTCATTGGATTATTTTACGCCTCTAAACATTTAGATGATTACAATTTCGTAGCCCAGAAAGGTACACAAAGCAAAGCCATCAATTCTGTGTTATTCGTTCGTTTACAGTCCCCGTATACAGTCTTTCCCTATCATACGTATGCACCTAATCATACTTGTCTCGACTAAATGACACCTAAAGACTTAACCATTGCTCGGTTGATACTGCAACTCAGTGGAGTGATGGGGGAGAAAGTTTTGGAATGAATAGGTGACTCATTCACTGACACCACCCCATTCAATAGTTTTGTGCAGCAAAAAAAACTGACACTGTTGTACTTTTTACAACAGCGCGACTGCCGGAAGATTAATATATCAAAAAAAAAAATTCAAATTTTATTCAATGATATCGCTTGAATGACAAATCCCATTATAGAAATGATATTACAGATCATTGAATACAATACTTTTTGCTTAAGGAAAATCTTGTCTGCAAACAGGAGTGAAATACATTCAGAACGCAACTAAAACTGCTTATCTTTAAACTCAAATGAAAATACTTATCTTAATTAAATTTATTTATCTTAATTCATCCCACACACACAGACACACACACCATGGAGAAATCATAATAATCATTAATAAAATACTGAAAGAATTGAAACAAGTGACTGTCAAGGTGATTCATCTAAGAATGATAAAAAGCTCATTAATCTCAACCGGAGAATGATCCATCAAACATAGGTGTAATTTAGATTTGTAAGATATAAGATTATTTGAATTTCTAATCTCGAGAGGCAGACTATTGAAAAATTTAGGACCCAAGAAAATGAAGCGCTTTAAAACATAATATTGATAATAAATTAATAATTGATATTAGTGTGGTGACTGACCATGGTGTCTCGTCCTTGACAGTGGTGGCGGTGGGCGTGGAAGCGGCGTCATCCGTGGTGCACTCCTGGTGGGTGGGCAGCGCCGAAGTGGTCGCCACCTCCTCGATGTCCGAGTCGATGCCCTGAGCGAAGTCCATGTAGAAGAGTCGCGCGACCCGCTAGAGCCGCGTCGCAGCTTCAGGCTCAGGTCGGGTGAGCTGTCTTGCATTTTGGCTGGCAATCAGTTCAACTGGTCTGATGGTTCATTGGTGAAACCTCAAACGAAAACAATTATATCAAAAATAAAATTTTATTTGGGACATATTATACTATATTTGTTGTATTTAATAAAGAAATAATTTCATAGTACCATTTTGAAATTATTTATTAATTTATTAATTAACTAATCAAGAAGCTCTATTGGAATACTTCTTCTTCTTCCTCCTTGCCTTTTTCCCATTATTATTTGGAGTCGGCTCTCCATGATCTAAGTCTCCAGTTGGAACGATCCTGGGTCGTTTGATTTGTCAGGTCCAACTGCTTCATATAAGCTCTATTGGATTACATTATTAGAATATACTATTTTTATATGGTTGGCCACTAACATAACATTGAAATTGGCCACTGGACAGGCATGATAAACATGTGTGCACACACATGTCGTCATACATGTTTGTGTCATCACAGCGAGAGGCTTCTAACAAAAATGTTTAAGGTTAAGGTTTGTGTCTTCGATTTTCTGTTGTTTATTTTTCTTTAATTTCTCTTTCCATTACGAACTGCTTGTCAATTATCACTTTTCAATAATTCAATTCCGACATAGCAGTCTGATTTTTATAATTGAAGGCTATTACCTTCTATTCACAATAAGTTTGTGTTGCGCTTTTGGACGCTGAGTCCTTTTTCAACAATGTCGTGATTTGAGTAGTGGAAAGTGATCATCAACAAGCAGTTCGTGATGGAAAGTGAAATTGAAGAGTTATTCAACCAAACGAGCAGACTCCATACACAAGTGTTGGAAAACGACTCATCAGCGTCCGAAAGCCCTTCACAATGTGAATAGAAGCTAATAACTCTTAATTATAAAAATCAGACTGCTATGTTGTAATTTGAGTATTCAAAGTGTTTATTTTCACTTCACTACAATGTACCTAGAATACATTATTCTAGGTATCTTGCTTCACTACTCTATTCGAGGTTAAATTATTTTTTATCATTATAATAATTTACAATTTTCCAGTGATTTAATTATTGTTTATTTTATGTTGAATGCTGCTGCTAAACAGCTGTTTCTTGTTCAAAGCCTCTCGCTGATGCACGATGAACATGTGTGTGCAACTGTACATGATGAACATGCATGTGCACACATGTTTATCATACATGTCCTACCGTTAGTGGCCAGCTAATAGTTATTTTGACTGGAGTATACTATAGTTATACGTCCACATTATAATTATTTTTTGTGAATAAATTCTATGTTGTTTATTTTTGCTTATTCCATTACCACTTCAATGTAGTTTGTTTTATTTCATTGCCACTTGAAAATGGCTGTAAGTAGTCTAAACATGTTGTGGTAATTTATAAAATAGAATTATAGTACCCTTTAAAATCAATAAAATATTAAAAAACAAGAATACAGATTGTAACGTAACTACTAGTTTCGGTGATCACACCATCGTCAGGTTATAAAAATAAATGTTTACTAATAGTTATGTCATTTTAAATAAAATCTTCAAGTATATTTATAAAATAGAATTATAGTACCCTTTAAAATTAATAGAATATAAAAAAAAGAATACAAATTGTAACGTAACTACTATTTTAAAGGGTACTATAATTCTATTTTATAAATACAAGAAAGTAGCCCTGAATTCATTCATTTTAAAAAATATTGTGGTAAATTAATACAACATTGCGAATTTTATTCCACCATGTCAATTGTAGTAGCCCTATATGGAAAAATACATACCGTATTATAACAGTTATTTTGACTACCTGTAAAAATTGGTAGTGCATTTGTTTTGGATATTTTCCTGTTGTGCCTTTCCATTAGGCATTAACAAGTTAGTAATATTTGTAATTGAGTAAAAGTAATTTTAAATGATGAAATAAAATAATAAATGAGATTGAATGAAATCTGGGAGCTAAATTGGAACTTTCGATTTTTTCCCTGGGGTAAACAGCTGCCTGAAGGAACATAGGTAGTGCAGGAAGAGGAAAAATGGAAAGCATTCTGTGCTTCACAGTCATTTTTCTCACTTCGGGAAATTGTCACTCGAGAAAGGGCAACTATTTTCCTGAGGGAGAAAAATGACTTGAAATGAAAACAACTCGATATGGTTAAAACCACTGATTTATGCTAGTTTCAGATGTTAAACCATTACTTTATTAATCTCTCATGAGCTGGAAGCTTGAACATTGAGCAGCCCAACATAATAATATTATATTATTATAGTGTTGATCTACGATTGGCCATCAGCTGTTGATCAATGATAATAATGATGTAGTTTCCATTAAATATGGATATTTACCACATTATTTTTACAACATAGAAAGTTAATAACAGGGACTCAAGTCCCTTGATGCTCACAACATTTTTCCTCCCCCTAAATTCAGCTATATCCTTCAGCTTAAGCCTTCAGCAGCTATCCTCCTCAGCTAGTCTTCAGCTACAGTTTTTATCTATCAGGCTTGATCTTGATTGTTATATTGCTAATTCAATAACCTCATTTTTACAGATAACATCATCCCTATTGAATTGATAAAAATCGTCCCTATTGATTTAAATCGTCTTCTTATGATTTCTTTCTTTATATAAATACCCCAATTACAATTTTCGATTAATATTTTTTATTCAGGAACGGCATTTGGAAATCATCTCTCGTGATTATATTTTAAAAGTCAATCTCATAGGGCTATTGTAGAATAAAGAAATAAATAATTATGTTGAATTAAATAATAAAACACTGCTGATTTATTAACTGTAAGTCTAACAAAAAGGTTTGATGAGTTATATTAATTGGCCACTGAAATGTTGTATGTGTTATAATATATATAGTATCCTGAATACTGTGGTCAGTCTTTCTTGCAGACAACATGTTTATCATGATTTGATTTTTTTTCTTTAGTTATTTAATGCTAGGCTTTAAACACTGAAAATTATCAGCAGCAAATTTTGTTTTTAGGCTAAAGCAGTACATTTTTATACATCATGTCTGTTAGCGCCAAGCGCATTTCACTTCAGGAAAGAATATCAAATACAGGTAAGGCATTAGAGCCAGGTGCAAAAGACTGAACGTTTTTTATGGTTCTCTACCTGTCACTCTAGTATAGCGACAGGTGGTGTTATCACTTCAGAAAAAATATATTATTGCTCACTTAACCAACAAATAATATGTTATTTGACACTGACATTCTCAATTTCTAGTCCTTTCGAATACATACAATCATCTACTATATTATTTGGAGGAGAAATTGAAAATTATTTACTCACCCTTAAAGCTAAAATTTGTTGGATGGTAGACATATTCTTGTTAAATCCACAATCCAAAAAATGAACACATTATTTAAGACACTAACTTATTGAGGAGGCCCGTGATTGTTGACATAATAATCTGACACTTTCTCATGCACTAGTACGTACTACATAATGTAAACAAACATAACAGGCCATATCTTTTTCTGGGGTTAAAAATGTCTACACTGCTCACACCAAAACATAGCACTATATCCTATATCACTGAATGCATTTGGAATGAGAGTAAAAGGGATCAGGATAAAGCTGGGAACAGAGCAGGCGCAGATGATATTAGATTGAACGGGGGAGGATTCTGGGGTATGGCAAACGAGGAATGATGGAAGGAAGAGGCAACGTAGTAGTTGTATAGGTAGAATAGTAGAGAAGTAGGAATCAAGGGAAGGGACGCCTATTCCTCCTACCAGCTCTTCGTATTTCGTACTTCTCCCTTTCTAACCACCGCTCTTCCATTCATCCGTTTTGTATCCAGAAGGGTGGGAGAGAAACTACCGCCCTATCAGGTCTACCAACTCAATGTCCTTGCGACAAATGACAAACAATTCAATTCATACTCTTGAAAGGTTCTTAAGATTTTAAATTCCTTTCAATAATCAGATTAAATTTTTCTTCCACGAACCTTGTTTATCAATCTCAAATTTGAATGAGTAATTCGAATTTTTAATTGTACCGATCACCGATCAGCTGTTTTTGATTTGAAACATATGATTTGATAATTGGCTGTACGAAAATGATGGTGACTCAAGATTTTCAAGGCTAATTCCAATAATTTTGATAAACAAAGCTCTAATCTCATTCCTCATTGCGTTTTATTTTCTTTCTCTGTCAGAGATATGTAATAGAATACTCTGTTATTATCATTATTCTAATATTGTAGTTTCTTGTGTCTGTTGTTATCTGCATTGAATGTTCATAAGTAGTGAAATTGACAGTATTCAAACACTAGTGTTTCTTGAATGCATTCTTAAGTGTCTCCATAGTTCATATAATTTAATAAACGTTGTTCGTGTTCTTCAAGAAATTACTTAGAAATGTGCTATTAGATGATAAACTTCTATTAATTTTACTGTACTTTTGATTGAATTAGGTGAGTCGATCTTTTCCTCCAGTTTTGCCTAAACAGGTTAGTTTTTAGAGTTTAGTTTCAAGTATAGGGTTACAGAGGTTTACATAACCCTTGAATGTGATATATTATTATGTAATAATTAGGGTCTCATTTCAATCTTGAACTTGACATCGCATAGCTAGTACTAGTAGATTTGATGTTGGTGGAGGGTTTATTGACAGATCGTAATGTAAGTATTGAGGAGAAGCTCAACTTTATAGATTCAGTTTCAATCTTATTTCTTTTAGAATTCTATGCTTATCAAAATCTACCCAGAACCTTATAGTAAAGCTGCTAAACGTCAAAGTGCAGCGCCTATGTGATGAACGCTTATCTGTTTAGGCTATTATTTGTTTCTTTGAAACGACTAGCCTACTGTCTCATTTTGTCTACTCTACTTACATACTTCCTATAAGATTGTCTAACTCAGAGAAGTTTTTTCTATTTTTGATGTGTAAATAAAATAACAATTCAGTATTATAAGTAGTGTTTATAGATTCCTTAACATCTTTCTATTGTCGGCAATTATCACTAGAAAATAGGTCATTAACAACTTAGTCCCTTCAATTAACTTTGTCATGTGTCATCCTATCTCAAGATAAGATAATATATTTGGTTCTTTAGTCCATATCAGGATATGTTCAGTTATGTCAACTATTCTATGAATTGTGTAAAACCACACTAATAGGTATAACTTATTATTTTCTTTCATCCAACTCAAACATAAATAAAATATCAGCCAAATCGATGACCCAACACGCCATTCTTCTATAAACCTATTTTGATTATTTTAATTCTCATAATTTGTATATTATTTGGACATTAAAGTTCATTCAGATTATATAAAAAAATCTATTCTATAGCCCACTGATTTGATGGTTTTCAATTGCTCATTCAATATTCTAATGGTAACATTGCTTGTCAAGCATTCAATGATTCAAACAGATTGTTTATATTAAAAAGTAAAAAGATTACATATAGCCTACTTCTGCTTCAATACTTGAAAATGCTTGACAAGCATTAACAAAATTTCATTCTGCTAAAAATGTGAGTTGTGAGTTGGGTAAGTAGCCAGATATTGCACAATCTTGCACTTTTGTTTAGCCTATTAAGATTAGAAAGAAATTATTGTAAAAGTTATAACAGAGAAGTTAGCCTATATAGATTGTTTGTTATATGGTTATAAGTATTCACTTGCATAGGCCTACTCAGTTTTATAAAGAATTGCTGAGTTTCATAGTTGATACTTAAATAGACAAAATAAGATAACAGTTTAGTATTTTAAGTAGTGTCTATAAATTCCTTGACATCTTTCTATTGTCGGCTATTATCACTAAGAAATAGGTCATTAACAACTTAGTCCCTTAAATTAACTTTATAAATTAGGGTTATTTATTTTACTCGTCAGTTCTACAATGGTAGAACAGCTATTGTTTCCCAAATCCTTTGTTCTAAATCTTGAAATAGAATAACGGCTTAGTAAGCTCTTATTCCAATTTGAAATGCAAACCTCACTACCACTAGATGGGGACTATTACCAAAAAAATATAATCTATCAAAAATAATATCAACATACAAAAATGGGTTTATTAATTGGGTTTCAATAGAATATTCAAATCCTTCAGAATTTACAACTTATCATTGTAAAGAATCATAGAATAACCAATCTATTGCGGATTGCTTAATTTCTGACTATTTTGTGTTTGATTGTATTTACATTGGTTTTTCTATTGCAGAATGTATTGCTATTATCTTCAGTTCAATGACTATGACTATGTTTCAGATAAAAATGCCTATCCTATACAGTGTGGTTGCAAGAGGAACCACGGTTCTAGCGAAGTTTGCAACATGCGCTGGAAACTTTTCAGAGGTCACAGAGCAAATCTTGGCGAAAATAGGTCCAGAAGACAGAAAAAAGACTCTCTCTCACAGCAGCTACTTATTCCACTACATTTGTGAAGACAGAGTAATCTACATGTGCATTGCAGATGATGTAAGTAATCAGAATTTAATTTCAAACAATATAGGCTACTATGCAAGTTTATATAATGTTGTGCTGAATACTTGAAGTCGTTGTCAAAGACTGTGATTACCGGATAGGCAGTGACAAAAAGTTTGAATCCCGTATATTTAAAATGAACTGCATAATTTAAAATGAAGGCGGATTGTCACATATCAGTATCAGAGAAGGTGTCTTGTGTAGTGAATATTCCCACTAAGCTTGCTTGAGCAAGTGCAGTATGAATGGCTCCAATTCCCATTACAACTTGTAGGGATAATATTCACAATGTACAGGACACGTTCACTAATACTCATGTGGGATCCGTCTTGAAGATACAACAATTAAACATTGGAAAACTCTAATTTGAATAGTTTTTTATTCAGTTTCATTAGAAAATGATTCGAAAAATCAATCAATATATTTTGACTTACCTTGAGCTAATTTTCATTCATATTTATTTACGATACAAATGATACTGATGTAATAACATTGGATGATAAAATATACGATAAGTTAGTCCCTGTGCTATTTTTCTTCCAAATTTATAGGTGATGACAAGACAAGGTTAGAATTTCACGTGTACAATTTCGGTCCAAAATAAACATGGAAACTATAAATTTTAAATTTAAATGGCTAAATTTATTTTTATTAATTTGAATTTAAATTAATATAAGAACTAGTGTGCATGGTGTGCTTATATTGCATTCCATCATTTTCTATCCTTGACTGATTCGATATAACATTGCATCAGTGCTATAAGAAATGCCTCAATCAAATTTATGCATAAATCCATGGATTATTTGTTCAGGAATGAAGTCTCTTGTAACCAATTATACAAAAGCTAACACTTTCCAATTACAAATAAATACTCGAATAATTGTATTGATCAACTCTATAATTATTATCATACTTCATATTGTATTTGAGCTATATACACTGTGTCAATTAAATATTTAAACCTCTGCTTTTCTATTGATATTCATTGTATTTTCAAAATATATTCCAGCTCATTTTCCAGACAGGAAGCCCGTTATTTTCCTTCAACTATTATCATTTATGATTACAATACTTGAAGTTTCGTTTCAAAAGCCCGAATTTTTGTTGATTTCACAGGAGTTTGAGCGATCTAGAGCGTTTCTTTACTTGAATGAAATAAAAAAGAGGTTCCGTTCAACCTACGGCAGCAGAGCTGACACAGCTATTGCATATGCAATGAACTCTGAATTTGGACCAATCTTAGGAAATGAAATGGTTTGTATAAAGTTTTAATTACAAAAACTTAATGAGGAATTCTCATCTTATTTTTTTCATGAGTTTAATTCCAATCAATATATTTAACTAGCTGGGAATGTGTGAAATTCCATAAAAGTCCAGCTCAGGTACGTACACACTTGAGCGCCACGAACACGTAAATTTTGCTTTTTATCACCTGATGCTATGCTTCTTATATATTCAATTGTACAGAAATAGTAAGATACAGATATACAAAACATAGCATCAGCTGATAAAAAGCGAAATGCGCGTGTTCGTGGCGCATAAGTCAGTACGCACCCTATGAATGAAGTTTTCCAAAAAGTTGTTATTCCCAATGTATACATTTCGTGTCTTGTTTTGTGTCGGCGTACATTGTAATAATGAATGTCTTGTGAAAAGCAAACTACCAGAAACATCTCAACCTAATACTAGTTTTTCTGTTCACTGATCTTCATTCCTATACATCCAATCATGGTCTAGCTCAAATCCTATCCAATAGTATACGAATTTGATTGTAAACTAATTGCGATTGAATTGAAATGAACTATAATTCACTTTCTGTTTACTTTTTAAGAAGGAAGAGTTTTAAGCTATGTGGATGTATATTTTGTCTTAAATTTATTTTGGACAAGGTAACAAAAATTAGTGATAGGAGCAGTTTTGGGATGCTGTCTGTTTTCTACTTCTTAAATATTATTTTCTTTTACTTCATACAATCCAATAATACATGCTTCATTTGGAGTAGGCTAGGTCGCTTCCAATGTATTTTAATAATGAACGTTGCTTCTAAGAATGAGGCTTTGAAGCCACATTCACTAAAATCTAAATCTGAATTTGGAATTTTTTTTGTGAATAATAATTTTCTCTAAATTTTGTTGAATTAGGTTGATTTTTTTGGTCTCATGAAAAATATTAAAATATTATCAACGGTTTATTAATAAAATTATGTCTTTGTTTCATGAACATTGAGTTATCATGATACCAGAATTTCTATTCAGCTATGATGACATTCATTGGACAAATGACCTGCACCAAATAACCCTGGAAACTTTAATACTAGAGTTGTATCAATTACAAAGACATCAAAGTTCTTCAAATGTAATATTCCTCTGTTACAGAAATATTATTCAGAATCAAAGGATATCGATACAATTTCGCGAGTTCATGGAGAACTGGATGAACTAAAAGATATAATGGTGCATAATATCGGTAAGTACTTACACATTTAAAATTTGAATGCATTCTAGGTATGGTGTGATTCACTTAAAACTGTCAGCATTCCTATTTATTGATTCATATTAACGCTTCTTATTCAATCAGTGCTGAGAGTTCGAAGTTGATACGGAAATCATGTAGAAATACTTCTTCGATGGCGCTATAGCCCAAATCGAACCCTGGCCTCCTCAATACTGCGCCTCCATCCATCACGATATCTTGCCTTCATTCTCCAATTCCTGATGCGAAGAAGTTTTATTGGCAGAAATATAAAATTATAACATCTTAGAAATTGTGCCGTGCTATGAATTTAGAAAGTTAATTTTGAATTTAGAATTTAGAAGCACACACAATATAACTTAATAAAAGGGATGCTTGATAAACATACCTAGTGCTAGAGAACGGGAAACCAGAAATGACAAGAGAGACAACGAAATAGAGAGAAGGTATCAACTATATTGTCACCTCTTACAGTTAAATTCAACAATTAATAAAACAAAGAAGTTACATCATGAAAACCGAAAATAAAATTACTAAATTTAGAAAGTTATCTTTGATATAGATAATTCGGTAATAACCTACTCTGTATGCTCTACATTTGAAAACGTTTTAGATTGAATCATAAAAAGCTTAAAGGACTCTAAT
This sequence comes from Nilaparvata lugens, assembly GCF_014356525.2. Lineage (NCBI taxonomy): Eukaryota > Metazoa > Arthropoda > Insecta > Hemiptera > Delphacidae > Nilaparvata > Nilaparvata lugens. The sequence goes on from NC_052506.1 coordinate 26,194,445, forward strand.
TTCAAAAGAGCAATTATTGAAGATTATCATAGATATGTCTCAGAAGTTAATCATAAATGACAATTAATACTTTAAGAAAAGATCCACATAAAATTCTTAGAACATTAAATTTAGAACACACTTGGAAACTTTAAAACACTATCAAAACATTATCAAATATTAATGATCCCCAATAATAACTATTCTGTATCTTTATATCATGAAAGCTGCAAAGACAAACATCAAAACAAATTATATGTCATCAAAACAAATTTAGAAAAGGTTAGGGTCCTTGAAACTTCATTTGATCCTTTACAACTTTAAGATGAGAATTATTTTAAAACATTAATTTAATCAATAAGGGACCTTTAAAAATTCATATACTCATTCAACTTTTAGTAGTTTAGAAGATTATAATTATTTATAAATTTAAAGAAAACTGAAATTCCCAGCTGGATCCTTACAGAGAAAATATGGCCTCACATTTCAATGTAAAGATACAACCGAAAATCTATTACTCAAACCAAATTAATAAAATTAATAATCTATCCATCCCCAATAATATCTCACAATTACGATTTAACAAAAAGTTCAATTCCGCACGTTTTAATTGATTGAAAGTCTGTAGTCATTAAAACCCATTTTGTCACATCCGGAGTTCCTGGGACGTTCGTTTAATTTGGAAAAAAGGTTGTTACCTCATAGCCGTTTCTTCAATTTGAATCTAGGCTCGGTGATCGAGCTCTACACGTCCAGATGGACAGGAGACAGCATACCCCAAGCTTCTAGGACGGCCATCGATTCAGAGGCGTCTCAGCGGCTTAAAGACACACGTTCATGAACCCATGAAATGATGGATTCGTACGTTGATCCCATACTTGATGTTCCCGTACTTACACCGCTGTTAGAATGAAAAAATATATATATATAGCGTATGGCATTTCCTTATTCGTAAGTCCTTGTAATTTCGCACTGATTACAAGTGCACGTCCAAATTTAAAATGTACTGGATCGCCTGAGGGCTTGCCACAGTAAAGTCATTACTGTCACCCGGGTAGGCACGTCTGTCACATTCATAGACAATGTGTTTCATTGTCTGCAATGGAGCTCCACAATCGCATCCTGGAGAGTCTATAAAGCCCCATTTGAAAAGAGATGCTTTGCATCTACCGTGCAATGTTCGGATTCGGTTTAATGCGACCATGCGTGTCTAGGAAGGTCAAATCCTGGTGGCCTGGTGCACTGTCTGAGAGCATCTGGAATTATAGGGGGTGCCTCCTCTCTCCATCTCTCCATCAAACAAAAGTTCTCACTCTTGAGGCGCTCTGCCAGCTTTATTGTTGGCTTTCTGGATTTGAGGTTCCTCATGTTCAGGTCTGGGATATCCTCATGAATTGGGAGCTGCTGGCTGGAGCATATCCTGTTGTGCAGTCGCAGTAGGGCCTGACATCTGCGCAGATTGGGCGGTGGTATCCCACTAAGAACAGGTAGCCAGGGAACTGGTGTTGTTCTCAGGGCTCCAGTAATAATGCGCATTGTGTTGTTAAGTTGCACATCCAACAACTTAGTGTGGTAGCTGTTCATCCAGGATGGAGCACAATACTCGGCAGCAGAATACACCAGACTAAGACTTGAGCACCTCAGAGTTGATGGAGATGAGCCCCATGTGGTGCCACATAATTTTTGTATTAAGGATAGGATAATACAAATTAACTTAACTTCAGTTATATAATAAAATCAACCTATTTTAGGTTATATAAAACTCAACTCAATACTTATTACTTTAAAACATAAATAGACATTACCTACTTCAATCTCTTGATTTAATAGAATAAAATTTATTTGTAATCAGGGTTATGCCCTATACACAAAGCGATGAGTACATAGTTATTCCATAATAGGCCTACATAATTCACAAGTTGATTGAATTACTTTTCATAACAAGGTATTTCGAGTATTGTTGTTAGTTTAGTCAGTTCTCTTACGTAAATTACATATATGGTGTAATTTTAAAAGAATAAATTAAATGATAGGTGTTTCCTAAATAATCAAGAAAGCTTTTCATTAGAATCAAAAGACAAATAAAATCTATAACAAAAATACTGATAGAACTCATAATAATATACTATAAACATCAGTCAATTTGGATTTAAACAACAGTAATTGAAATTTAGGTTAATAGCTTCCTCTTCAAAATAATTTAAAATCAAAAATATCATTCTCAATTCCTTCTTCAGAATGGTACTCTACATTTCTACATATTACACTCAAATGTATCTATCACAACAAATTTAACACTCTGATGGAAGCTTTCATCGATAATCATTTCCTTAATTATTATTATAAATCTATGACGTACCTTTAGTAGCGGTTATAGGAGGAAAATCTCCATTGTGAGGTGACAATTTGATACTCTCTCTCTCTCCTTAATTAAAGCAACTACTGAGGCGAAAAAACTAAAAAATGCTACTGGAACAAAAGGTTCCAGAGCCAAATACTAAAAAGGCCTAAAGCTGGCATGGAAGCCATGATTAACACCAAGTTCTGATCAGACTACATTTAGTACTGCTTATGTCGGAGGACAGACGCTGAGTGAATGCACTTCGCTTCTCTCGTATTGCCGGGAACAGCTGAAAACGGCCTCACTAGATGGGAAGCCAACCAACGCCAACTATGATTGGTAGCCACTATTCTCTAGAAAAATTTCCACCAATAGAAAGGAACGTTACAACTACAATTTAAGATACATTCTCCCACCAAGTGAAAACTATTTTTCCTTGACAGCTACAAATTCCTTGCCTTATAAGGTCGTGAACCAGACTTATATTCTAGGAAAATCGTTGATCTTCCCACAACTTCTACACACACACACACCTATAGAGTCGACACTACACAACGCAGAAAAGCAAGGCTCATGAACTAAGCTGTTGCTCCAGGAAAATTGATGTTATTCTTAGGATCATAGCTTCTACGCACACACTTACAGAGTCAACACAACACAACGCCGAAAAGCAAAACAGCAAAATCCATTTTCACAACAGGCTAACTTCTCAGGCTAATTCACATAATTCTCATCACTCACAATTGTAACAATATTTATTGTTACAAAATACATAATAAAAGCAATACAAATTTTATAACATGAGAAAATACTATTACAAAATAAAATGCAATTCAGTTCTGCAGCATCCTTTGAGATGCCATCCACCCATCTCAGTCTTGGCTTTCCCACCGGTCTTCTGCCTCCCGGTTGTCCCATATATATTTTTGTGGGAGACCGAGTGTCTGGCATCCGCTCCACATGCCCTGCCCATCTTAAGCGGTTCAGTCTGACATATACAGACAGGGGCGGCTCTTTATAAAGTGCAGCTAATTCATTGTTGTTTCTTATTCGCCAGACACCCTCATCACATACAGGTCCGTATATTCTACGCAGCATTTTCCTTTCCCAGCGGTCTAGATTTGCTGCAGCCTTGGATGATAATATCCACACTTCACTTTCATAAGTGACCACTGTGCGTATTATAGTTTTATATTCTGATCTTTATGTTCCTGTGGACGCTTCTTGACTTGAATATCTGCAGCATAGAGAAGTATGTTTTGTTTCCTGCATTGAGCCGTTTTTGTACTTCTTTCATCTCATCACTGTCATCCGCTGTGCTAACTCCCAGGTAGGTGAAGTCATTCACTTTTTCAAAGCTATACTTCCCCACTGAGAGGGTTCTTCTGTTGTGATGACGTCTGCTTTGGTGCATGAACTTGGTATTTTCACAGTTTACTTTTAGCCCTAGCTCATGAGCTGCCCTTTCCAAGTTTTCAAACATCTCTATGACTGCCGCTACCGATCTTCCCACTAGGTCAAGGTCATCTGCATACCATAAGATCTGTTGGGTTTTATTTATTAATGTACCACTGTGCTAACCAAAGTCTCCCTTATCACCCTTTCCAATGCCAGGTTGAAGAGCACTGGTGCCAGGCTGTCTCCTTGTTTCAGTCCTTGGTTCACCTCAAACTTATCTGGCATTTCTCCATCTCTCTTCACCTGACAGGTGGTCTTCTTCATTGTTGCTCTGACAAGTCTTACATGTTTTTTTGGTATACCGAGATCAAGCATTATTGTGTAGAGCTTTTCTCTGTTGATACTGTCATAAGCCTGCTTGAAGTCAGTCTATGTAGAGAAGTCTATGATAGACATCTATGTTAAATTCCCAGGAAACAAAATGCTGGTCAGTAGCTGACCTACCTGATCTGAAACCAGCCTGATACTCTCCTTATATTGTATAAGGCATTATTACCATAATGCTATCCTTATCTCCAATTCTTTTTCCATACATATCTTCACAAAGAGTTGTTTTTGGCTTGTATCCTTTCTTGAACAAGTCCACTCCTCTATATGCTTCACTATGGTCCTTTTTCTCAAAATCTTGTTGGATTTTGGTGACCTTGATATTGTAATATTCTCGCTTTTTCTTTTTTATCACACTTTTAGCCTCTCTTAGAATTCCATACTGTACTTTTTTGACTCTGGTTGGTCTTTCAATATAGTGCTTTCGGGCCTCGTTTCTCCTTTCTACAGCCTCCCTACATTCATCATTGAACCAATTTTCGTGTCTCACCCGAGAACTATATCCAATAGTCTCCTCTGCTGCCTGACTCATAGCCTTCTTTAGATCCTGCCATTCCTCCTCAATTGTCCTATTTCTCTCCTGTGCATGAAGGAGATTTTCCAGTGCCTGTTGATATTCCTGCCTTTCACCATCCTCTTTTAGTTTATCTATATTCAGCTTTGGTGTCCTCTGCTGCCTTGTTTTGTCTCTACTTCGGATTCGGCATCTGAAGTCGATTCTCACCAGATAATGACCCGAGTCGCCGTCTGCACCTCTGCAACTCTTGACGTTTGTGATGCTGGAAGCTGCTCTTCTATCAACCAAGACATGATCAATCTGATTATGATGCTGACCATCTGGTGATGTCCATGTCCACTTATGAATGTCTTTCCTTGGGAACTGAGTTGAGGCCACTATCATATTTCTTGACATTGCAAAATCCAAGAAACGCATTCCATTATCATTGCTATCTTCATGCAGACTATGTGCTCCTGCCACTTTTCTGAATACCATCTCCTTACCAATTTTTGCATTCATGTCCCCTATAACAATTTTAATATCATTTGAAGGGACGCTGTTGTATGTCTGTTCCAGCTTGCAGTAGAATTCATCCTTAACAGCTTCATCTTTGTCTTCACTTTCGGCATGCACATTTATGAGTGAGAGGTTGAAAATTTTGTTTTCAACCTTAGGACGCATATTCTCTTGTTCACTGGCTTGAAATTTATTATATTCACTTTTATGCTATTTTCGACCACAAATCCAACTCAGTTCAAGTCTATCTCCTTCCTTCCCACTGTACATAACAGTGTGAGACTGGGTGTCAAACACTCCCTTGCCCTGCCATCTCATTTCCTGTACAGTAAGTACTTTCAATCGATATTGTTCTATACATTGGAGTAAATCTTTCAAGGCACCGCCCCTGTACAAGCTTCTCATATTCTATGTTCCAATAATCAAGTTCAAGTTCTTTTTCCAAAATTGTTTTCCAAGTATGAAGAAATACTTCGTAAAATATAGTCCAGTCAAGGAAAGATTATGAAGGGAAATGTTTGGAAGACAATTTTGGCACCGCAGTTCGGTTTAGGGTAGTAATGAGGTAAACATATAAAAATTCCCCACCCCTATCCTCTGTGCTAAGAGGGTGGGGGTGGTTCGAAGGTACCATTTTTTTGTTTCTCGCATATAACTAGAAAACTATGTATCTTTCGGACATTATTGTTATATACCAAATTGAAGCTTACATAATTTCCTACAATATTCATCTTACAACTTTTTCTATATCTGCTCTAGTTTCCGAGATATCCGCTCTTGAAGGTGTGACATTTTTGAAAAAACACGTTTGCCTCCATTTTTTTTTTCAATTTTTGCTCATATAACTTTTTAAAATTCGATGGGAAATATCCATGCTGAATATGAGCTTGTAGAGCATTGAATTATCTTCAATTTTATGTATAACTTCACACTTAAGAATTTCCCTACACCTTTTAGGGGGTGAAATTTTCATTGCTGCAACAAGTGTCAACTCAGTGGTTCCACAACTTCAACAGAGGGGATAAATATGCGCACTTTTGGTATGTTCACCTACTAACTAGTCCAAATTAAGCTGCAAAGTCAAAAATTGTGCTTAAAACATTCCCTCCAAATTCCTTTTGTCAATTGGTCTATTGTCGCAAAAATGGAGATTTCACACTTAACACTAAAGCTGCTGCAAAATGTCTAGGGAAATTCGTAAAAATGTGAAATCATACATCAAATTGAAGAGAATTCAATGCTTTATAAGCTCATAATCAGCATGGATTTTTACCATCGATTTTCAAAAAGTTATAAGAGCAAAAATATAAAAAAAATGGTGGCAAACGTGTTTGGATTGAAACGAAACCATCAGAACTCCAGAAAATATCGAAAGAGTGAGGCAGTCAGTTGTGCGTTCTCCCCGGCGTTCGGCTCGCAAACACGCAGCTGCTATGGAAATTTCTGACTCCACTGTTCGGCGAATTTTCCATGAAGATCTTCAACTTCTTCCCTATAAATTGGCTGTTTTTCAATAATTGACTGAATGCGTTTTTTTTTAGTGACAAGGCTCATTTCCACATGCGTTTCCTCAATGCAATTTTTTTATTGGGTTATTTGAAATCTCTGGTTTATGTCGATTGACCTCGGACCATAGCACACCTCAGGAACAACATTCGCGACGCCATTGCCAACATACCGATTGATATACTGCAACGAAATTTCAAAATTCGACTTCATCAGTATATGTGCAATGGGGGAACGAGGTCGCCATTGGTCTGATGTAATTTTCAAGACTGCATACAAAAAAATGGTATATTGTTTTCTCATATAAAAGAAAGATTAAAACAATATAGAAAGTACTTTTGTTTTTATTGAGCTTTCAAATAAGTAAGTTTCTCTGGCGCACCTTGTAATTTTATTTTACCTCAAGGCACACGTTTGTGCTGAAGAAGAGTATCTCCAAAAACTTACAATTTGGCACATATGGACTATGAAATCAACTATTTAATTCCAATTATCTACTTCATTCTTTGTAATCGTAACATTTAAATTTGAGAATTATTTGAGCATGCATTATCTATTTTGCAGTTCTTCATTAAGTGCTTGAAAAGCACTTTAGCCCCAAAAATCCATGTTCATGTCAGATAAATTTATCATGACACTAACTTGATCAATCAATAAATCACATGTTTTTTATAGTATCATCTAATTATAATTCGATCACTTGTTTCTCAACATGTTCATTTATTGTGAATTAAATACTGTTTCTAAATTTAAGGACTGAAATTTTGTGAAGTGAAGAACTGCAAGACCTATTTAACCTATTTTGGACTATCTGTAACCTTATCCAAATTTGGGAGAGGAATAGCACAAGGTTACCTTATTTTTTCCTCTCCCTATCACTTCGATTGTGTACTTATTGTATGAATGAATAAAGAATATAAGTAATAGAATCACAAAACTTGAGTTTCAGTGCTCATCATCCTAATTCTAGAAAATCTGAAATTAAGTAGATTTTATTTAATAACTAAAATTGTACAATACTGCGAAATCAATAACATATCACAGAAACAAGAAGCTTTTAACAATAAATAATGAATGGTTTGGCATAATGGTTAGGTACTTTCACATGAATGAAAATTCTTCATCTATGATAACTAAATAAATGTTTATTTCCCCCAAAAAACTAAAACAACTACATCAATTACAGTTTGGCATAATGGTTAGGTACTTTCACATGAATGAAAATTCTTCATCTATGATAACTAAATAAATAAATGTTTATTTCCCCGCAAAGACTAAAACTACTACATCAATTACAGAAAATATCGAAAGAGTGAGGCAGTCAGTTGTGCGTTCTCCCCGGCGTTCGGCTCGCAAACACGCAGCTGCTATGGAAATTTCTGACTCCACTGTTCGGCGAATTTTCCATGAAGATCTTCAACTTCATTCCTATAAATTGGCTGTTTTTCAATAATTGACTGAATGCGATTTTGTTGCCCGTCAAAATGCAAGTGATATGCAGATTGACAACCTGCCTTAAGACGCGGTCATTTTTTTAGTGACAAAGCTCATTTCCACATGCGTTTCCTCAATGCGATTTTTTTATTGGGTTATTTGAAATCTCTGGTTTATGTCGATCGACCTCGGACCATAGCACACCTCAGAAACAACATTCGCGACGCCATTGCCAACATACCGATTGATATACTGCAACGAAATTCCTTGAGGTGTCCTCTCCACTGAAATGAAGTGCATTCAACGGTTGATTCTCATAGAACATAATCTCATGAACTTATGTCATTGTGCGAAATATCAATGTGAAGACAATGTAGTTGGTGTTGATGGTTGAAGCTCAAAATTAGGCGTTTTTCACAATACAAGGAGCATTGTTGTCAGGTGTGCCTAGAGATCTATATGAGATAGAGCGCTGTACCTGATCTCAGATTGTAGAGCACAAAAATTAGCCCAGAGGGATTTTGAATTATACATCTGAATGGTAACAATCGGAAGATATTGTTGATCAAGAACTAAAATTCATCAAAATTAATTCAAATTTTACTTATTTTTGAAAAATCATAACTCAGAACTCATTGAAGATAGAGAGTTCCGAATGATCTCATTTTATAATATAAAAAAAACGCGAGAGCAAATTTTTCTGTCCGATTACGAGATTTGGCAGAAATAGCTGAAAACTGGAAAATAAGCCAAAAATAAGAGGTTTTTGGGCCACCCTGTATCTAGCACAAGTAAATTTCGCATGAAGAAATTGGTTGTTGACTTCTCTTATGTGCCCAAATAATATATTAAAAAATCAGAACTACAATATAAATTGCATGTACCAATGTTTATTGTGACTGGACTAACTATGGTGTACCATGTTCTAGAGTAGGTTTTGTTTGTTTGTTTTTTTGTGCGGATTAGTAATTAGTAAGTCATTACCGGTTAGGTGTATAGTTGAAAATATGAGTTTTTGTTTGAAATAATGCTTTCTATGTTCTGTCTTCCTTTGCTCATCAACCACTTGTGTACTATTGTTTTGAACTTTGTAGGATGATTAATCTGTTTAAAGTTTTCAAGAAGTGGATTATATAGTGTTGTTGCTAAATGATTGAACTCTACCTATTTTTTTGAATCAACGTTTACTGTTGCAGATAATCTAGCAATGCGAGGGGAACGTTTGGAACTACTAGTCGATAAAACTGAAAATCTCACTGCCAGTTCAGTTACATTCCGAGCAACCAGTAGAAACCTTCAGCGTGCTCTGTTCTGGAAAAACATGAAATTGTACTTGATTATCTCTGCTATTGTTTTGGTAAGTCAACAAAAGTATTATAATATTATGTGCTCAATATTAAAAAAAATCTAATTTATTGTGCTATTTTCATAAAATATATACAATATACTAAATGATATTATTAAATAATAGAAAATAATATTTACTGTTGATATGAATTGATGAGAAATGAACCAATAATATTATAAAACAATTACAGTTTATTGGAATGCAGATGATTTCATATACTATTCACTTATTAAACTTACACAATACCGGGTGGCTCAGGGATACGGGACATTTTTAAATACTAAGATTCCCAAGAATAATTTTATAGAACAGTTTATTGCCATGCAGATTACAATGATTATAAATATCGAGGGCTACTTTTAGTGATAACAATAAAACGTGTATAGTACCCTTCTTACTTCAAAAACCCTTTCACTTTAAAAAAAAGGTTAATTATTTGTCGAAAAGTCATGCCATTTAGCCTATGTTACTAAAATCGAAATGTCTATTTAATTTTTCATGATGGCGTCGGAAGGGTGTTCTCCCATTCGGCGTTCATAGTCTGGTATGAGAACTCTGGAATGATAAGTGTAGCAAATATATAGGAATTGCAATGGTTTAGTATGAAGATTGGAATTGTATATTTGCCATAATAGTATATTTCGCACCTTGGGTCGAAAATGTACGTTTGCCGGCTCGAGATCGCTACTTCAAGTTCGTGACGAAGTCGAGAACTTGAAGCGTTTGAGAGCCGGAAAACATTTTTGCCCGTGTTGCAAACGCTATTTTTTGCCATACCAAAAAAATTAATGATAATTTGGTATTTTTGAAAGCCAAATTTTAAGGTTATGATATTATAAATTATATTATTAATTAATGTTGTTGAGGTTATGAAACTACAAAATAATTCATATTAAGTTATAGAAGTGATAATTTATTGACAGTTTAGATACCTATTAAATTATACTAAATACATATTAAATTGTAAAAAATAAACATTATTGACAGTCAAATCTTTGTTTTTTACGTAAAATCAATATACAATCTTTATTCTCTTTATACAACAAATCTCTATTCTCTTATTCTTTATTATTTAAATAGAAGTTGAATGTGCAGTTATGATTGTTTGAGAACATGAATTCCCTAGCACATTCTACTACTTTTCTCTGAGAGGTCAAATGTCATTCAAATTGTATGTATTTACAGTCTCAGTTGTCCCTGTACATGTGCTTTGATTTTTGTTTTAAAAAATATCATCTATAGTGAAAAAACTGTCTACGTTTTCTTCCTCTGCATTTTTGTTCTCCTGGGCAATATTTACTTGTTGGTCTTGGGTAAGTGACTCGGAATATCATGGTACAGTCGAACTGGAAGTGTGTCGGTCAAGATTTTTGAAGAGCTTTCTCGACACTTCAACCTTCCTTGCAATTGAATGTTCAATGTAGCCCTCGGCAACTGAAGATGATTTCCAGCCTCCACGTCGTTTGAAAGTGAGCAAATCGCCCCCACCTTCAACTAACATTGAAGCTGATGGCTGGTATAACTTTCAGGCTTATCAAGTCCAAGATACTGAGCTACTTTCTTTGGCACAGCAGCTATAGTATTTTTACCCACGTGCTTAGATGAACACTTTCCCTGATTGTACTTTATAAATAATCTTTTACTGATCATAGTTGATGAACAAAGTTATATGTATTTGCGAATCAATTCGCAAGGGCTGAAAGGGCTTTCTTCATCGGTTATTGTAAAGCTTCTCTTCGAATGAGCTTCTACTTCTTTAAGGAATACTTTGATAAAACTACCATTGTCTTTAATATCGTCGAAATTTAGTTGTAAAGGATCCAAAAATACCCAAAGCCATAATAGCCTTCGTTAGAAGCTATTCTTTCGTACCTCGTTACCTGTCAGAACGTTTGATTTTTCAGGTTCGTAGATAACATTGAGCGTTTTCAGAAATGTTGTGCATTGTGGAAATGAATTTGAGTCTATGTTGTGCTTCACATTAAGACAACTCTAATCATCATAAACTTGGTCCAAACTGTACTAGCTTTACATACTGTAGTTTAGGTAAATTGGACAAATACACAATAGAATTTCATCACACACTTCTGTAGGCACAATTTTCTCTTCATCCAACCATTGAACAAATTTTTTATAAGCATCGTCATATCTTTTCCTCGATTTGGTTGGTAATAGGTCTTCCATAATTTCATTTGCCCTTCTTTTCATCGATTCACTTATCTTCCCCATCTCTGAAATTGAGATCAGTTAAAAGTTAATATAGGCCTACCGATACAAGGAGTATCCAAGGACCCGATATAGTAAATTACCTTCAAAATTCGTTGCAGACAGTGCTTTTAGTCCAGGCAGTGAATGCTCAAAAAAGGGTATAGAGGGAAAAGTTGAGAAGACAATTTTTGACCCCACAGTTCTGTTAAGGGTAGTAAGGAGGTAAACATATAAAAATTCCCCACCCCTACCCCTGTGCTAAGGGGGTGGGGGTGGTTTAAAGGTACCATTTTTTGGTTTATCGCATAAAACTCAAAAACTATGTATCTTAAGGACTTGACTGTCATATAACAAATTGAAGCTTACATTATTATTATTAGCGTATGGCTTTGAATGGTGGGGAGACCCAAGGGTAGTTCCACCTCGCCGTATATAGTCCAAAGTTCCCTAATGGGAAACTAAGGTTATAGTGAGCACAATACTTTAAATTTACAGTTTTCACTTCGGAATAAAGTTCATTTTTAAAGCTTACATAATTTCCTACAATATTCATTCTACAACATTTTTTATATCTCCTCTAGTTTTCGAGATATCCGCTCTTGAAGGTGTAAAATTTTTGAAAAAACACGTTCGCCACCAATTTTTTTTCTATTTTTGCTCATATAATTTTTTTAAATTCGATGGAAAAATCCATGTTGATCATGAGCTTATAGAGCATTGAATTCTCTTCAATTTTATGTATAATTTCACACTTTTACGAATTTCCGTACACCTTTTGCAGCAGCTTTAGTGTTGAGTGTGAAATCTCCATTTTTGACAACAGAATTTGGAGGGAATGTTTTAAACAATTTTTTTGACTTTGCAGCTTTGTTGGGACTAGTTAGGAGGAGAACATATCAAAAGTCCCCATTCCTAACTCATGTTCTAAGGGGATGAGGGTGGTTTAAAAGTACGTATCGTTGTAGAATGAATATTGTAGGAATTATGTAAGCTTTAATTAATTTGTTATATGACAGTCAAGTCCTTAAGATACATAGTTTTTGAGTTTTATGCGATAAACAAAAAAATGGTACCTTTAAATCACCCCCACCGTTTTAGTACAGGGGGTAGGGGTGGGGACTTTCTATATGTTTACCTCCCAACTACCCTTAACAGAACTGTGGGGTCAAAAATTGTCTTCCCAATTTTTCCCTCTATAATCTTTCCTTGACTGGACTATTTTACATTCAACATATCCTCATTTTAGACACTATATTATTTAAACACTATAACGGCTGCAACAATCATAGGGAGTTGCGTAAAATGATGATATAATACATGAAATTGAAGATAATAAGATGCTCTATGATCTCATGATTAGCACGGATTTTTTCAGTCAATCAATGAAAAGTTATAAGGCTCAAAAGATGATTCGGAGCCGGAAGGGGTTTTCATAAAAATGTGACATCTTCGAGAGTTCATACCTAGCAAACTAGAAGGGATATGGAAAAATGTTTCAAATGAAACTTGTAGGCTAATTTGCAAGCTTAAATTCTGTATTTGTCAAAACTTCCGAAAGACGAATATTGTTTGACATATGTGCAAAGAAACAAAATATGATACTTTCAAACCCCCACCCTCTTAGCACAGGGGAAAGAGTGAGGATTGATATGTTTTCTTGATATGTTTACCCCCTTACTATCCTTAAAAGAGCTGTGGGGTCAAAAATTGTGTTCCAAACTTTTCCCTCTATACCTTTTTTTGAGCATTCGTTGCCTGGACTAATAGTATTCAAAATTACAAATTTAATTAAGATTGGCATTGAAATATTGTCAATTATTTATTCAGTGTTGTATGGAATTTAGCTCTTACATAATTTCGCTGTATTGCACCATAAAGAAAAGACAGCATTAATATTGTTTTATTTATCATTATTGTTATTATTATTATTATTATTTTAAAGCTTACGTCCTGAGGACAATCCTTATGATTGTACTTACTATGTTATGAACTCTGGAAGCCATATACGAGGCACTGCATTCAATCTCCAGCCTAACAGAGATGGATTTCCTGAATTATGAAAACTTGTATTAATTTTCAAGCAATACACATTTTTTATCAATAATTTTACTCACTTTGAGAAATTGATGCTACTTTATGGTATGTGCAACAGAGAGCGGTCTAAGGAGGATATAGATATCCGTGTTGTATGAGACCGTTGGAACTCAGAATGCCTGACCGCTCTCTACAGACCTGACTTCGATTATTGATTGTTGCATAACACTGCAAGTATTATGAAAATGTGAAATTAAGCGATCAACATTTAAATATAAAATATCATCCATATTTAAAATTAACAAGTTTGATCTTTGATAAACTCCAAATTGGTGTAGAATAAAATCTTTCCTTTTCATCTATTGGATTCTTAGGGAAAACTTGTTTTTCAACTCCAACCTTCCCAATACTTCCTAAGACTAATCTAGGAAAACATTGTTCAAACATTAAGCATGAAATTATACTACAGTAGATTGTTTTTGAGAATGTTTGTGTACCCCTGTTTTCTCGTTTCAATTGTACTAGTGTTTCCATTAATATTATATTAAATAAACACCCATTTTATTTATTCCATGATGTTTACAAAAAATGAGATAAATTGATTTATTTGGAAATAAATAAATTATATATAATACAAATATAATGATATATATAAAAATAATTATATATAAAAATAAAAATATATATAAAAAATTAATTTTATATATATATATATATATATATATATATATATATATATATATATATAATATATATATATATATTACAAGTCAACAAGATACTATTTAAAGATGTAATGTAATTTTGGTACTTTCAAGAATGCTGTACTATATTGTAAAAATCTTTGATTTACCACAATACAATGGAAAGAGGACACGAAATTCGTAACTTCAAATAAAATTCAATTGTAAGTAGTGACTATATATATAAAGATTTTTATAATATAGTACCTACAGCATTCTTGAAAGTACCAAAATTACATCTTTAAATTTTCTGAATAATTTTATATTCTCAGTTTTTATGTTTAGGTTGTTTGTTTGTGAATAGTATCTTGTTGACTTGTAACTTGTCGTTATATATTTTGTATGAATTTCAAGTGAATAAATTTGATTTTGATTTGTTAATTTTATTGTACTTATTGTTTATTTCTGCTATGATTTTTTATAGCATAAATGCAAACAAATCCTTTGTATAATGTATTATTTCTATTGTTGCAGGTTATTATTTACTTCATCCTAGCTATGTCTTGTGGATTGACTCTATCCAGCTGCTGAGAGATTACATAAATCATCTCAATTTATAAATAACAATGTATGATCTTCAGTAAAGAGTCTTCCTTGTGATATGTTCAATCATGAATTTAAACTATAAGTCACTTTTTTATTATATATTATCCTTTACTCATGGTTCAAGTAATTATTATACTACGTTCCTTTTTAGAAATCGGTTGAACCTTTCAAGTTCTCTCCATATTTTATATTAATCAGAAAACTAATTGACAAGGTCGAATCAATGTTTTGTCAATTGTATTGAAGACTAGATTGCGACAAATTTTATTTAGATCAATGTATTTTGTTGGCTGCCGTTTAGAACATGATTAGGTGAGATTGAAACGGTTTTATGTTAGTTGTATGAGTTCAAAAATATATATTTATACACAGATTGTTTTATTATCAAAGAATCTAATTGATGTATTTGCATATTATAACATATTATAGAAATTTATCTTCATTATTTTTAAATTCCTTACGAAAATTCTCTTAGTTTAATAAATGTTCATGAATCCAAATTTGTAACTCTAAACACATGTACTTCACCTGAATTTCAGATAGGCCTGCTTGAATTTATTTGAAGAGATACAGTAATTTCTTCTTCCATTTAGATATATGACTCGAGATTTCTGCTCCAGCATTTTTTTTTTCATTAGTTTTTTCATTTTTCAGTGGACTCGCTTACCTTTATTTTGAGTACCTATTCCTCTGTTTTCTTCCTTCCCCCCCATTTCTCCCTTCCTTTTTTCCTCATTACTTCTCTTTTTTGCCTGCCTTTTACATGGGAAACCATAGTTGGCTAGGTATCTTCCTCTCTTTTTTTTTACTTTCCTTGCCCTATTACCATAGGTAAGGAAAGTATTGCTTTCCAAAAAAAATTAAGGTACCCTAATTTCATGTTTTTTATACGTTTCAAGGTCCCCTGAGTCCAAAAAAATGATTTTTGGGTGTTGGTCTGTGTGTGTGTGTGTGTGTGTGTGTGTGTGTATGTGTGTGTGTGTGTATGTGTGTGTGTGTGTGTGTATGTCTGTGAACACGATATCTCAATTCCTAATTCTAAACTTAAGGTCCTTATACCATGAGGATCCGACAATAAGAAATTCAATAAAATCCAATTCAAGATGGCGGAAAAAAATGGCGGATAATTACTAAAAAACCATGTTTTTCACCGTTTTCTCGAAAACGGCTTTAACGATTTCCTTCAAATGCATACCATGGATAGATATTTATAAGCACTATCAACTGGCATGAGTCTCATCTCTGGGAAAATTCCATGAGCTCCTCCGTAATATTCTTGAGAAAAATGGCGGATAATGACTAAAAAACCATGTTTTTCACGGTTTTCTCGAAAACGGCTTCAACGATTTTCTTCAAATTTAAACCATGGATAGCTATTCATAAGCCCTATCAAATGACATGAGTTTTTCCCCTGGGAAAATTGCAGGAGCTCCGTAATATTCTTGAGAAAAATTGCGGATAATTACTAAAAAACCATGTTTTTCACGATTTTCTCAAAAATAACTTGACCGATTTTTTTCAAATTCATACCCTGTATAGTTATTTATCAGCTCTATCAACTGGCATGAGTCTCCTTTCTAGGAAACCAATAGGGGGTCCACCCCATCCTTGGGAAATGGACTTAGTAACCTCCTTCTCGTGCATGAGGTAGGTAGGTAGCGCAGTTCATAAAAAGAACACATAGTCGAGATATTTCATCTGTAGAACAGCTGTTTTGACGACTTTAAAAAAAATCTGGTGTGGTACACTCACACAACTTTCCTTGCTCATATTTGAAACTACGATCAAACTTCTGTATATGTGTATATATAATTATTGTTTTCAGAGTACTTTTTCCTTAGTGTAAATTGTGAAATTCGATTATTTTTTTAGTCGTAATTTTTTTAAAGTCGTCAAAACAGCTGTTCTACAGACGAAATATCTCGACTATGTGTTCTTTTTATGAACTGCGCTACCTACCTACCTCATGCACGAGAAGGAGGTTACTAAGTACATTTCTCAAGGATGGGGTGGACCCCCCATTAGTTTCCCAGAGAGGAGAATCATGCCAGTTGATAGAGCTGATAAAAAGCTATCCATTTAATAAATTTGAAGAAAATCGTTGGAGCCGTTTTCGAGAAAACCGTGGAAAACATGGTTTTTCAGTGATTATCCGCCATTTTTCTCAAAAATATTACGGAGCTCCTGCAATTTTCCCAGAAATGAGACTCATGTCAGTTAATAGGGCTTATGAATAGCTATCCATGGTATAAATTTGAAGAAAATCGTTAGAGCCGTTTTCGAGAAAACCGTGAAAAACATGGTTTTTTAGTGATTATCCGCCATTTTTCTCAAAAATATTACGGAGCTCCTGCAATTTTCCCAGAAATAAGACTCAGGTCAGTTGATAGGGCTTATAAATAGCTATCCATGGTATAAATTTGAAGAAAATCGTTAGAGCCGTTATCGAGAAAACCGTGAAAAACATGGTTTTTTAGTAATTATCCGCCATTTTTCCGCCATTTTGGACTGAATTTTATTGAATTTCTTGTTGTCGGATCCTCGTCATATAAGGACCTTAAGTTTAAAATTTCAAGTCAATCGGTCAATTAGGAATTGAGATATCGTGTTCACAGACATACACATACACACACACACATACATACACACACACACACACACACACACACACACACATACACACACACAGACCAATACCCAAAAACCATGTTTTTGGACTCAGGGGACCTTGAAACGTATAGAAAACTTGAAATAAGGGTACCTTAATTTTTTTTGGAAAGCAATACTTTCCTTACCTATGGTAATAGGGCAAGGAAAGTAAAAATGACGACTAAAAAAAATCATCGAATTTCACTATTATTCACACAAAGAAAAAGTACTTTGAAAACAATTATATATACACATATACAGAAGTCTGATCGTAGTTTCAAATATGAGCAAGGAAAGTTGTGTGAGTGTACCACACCAGATTTTTTCTCTTCTCCAACACACCCAAACACTAAGCCCATGGTTTTTCATATTTGTAACATTTTATTGTGTTTTATTTGTTTCGTAAATCTTTGTAATTTTGTTTTGTGTGTTTTTAATAAATTGAAATTGAAAACTAAAAGTTATTTTGGTCCCAAGAATTTAAACTTTGGACGGTCATGATAGGGAAAAACATTTTTATTTTGATTGCTTGAAAGTAGGCCTATACAAATCGAAAAACTTTGAAAAATATCACCAGTAAGACGTTTTTTCAGCCTGTTGCACAGTCTTGAAAAACGGCTTGATAATAATTTAAAAAGGTTTTTTGCTGAGAATGATGCCTACATATAATTATAAGCTCCAGGCTTTTGCGTGGGTAATGAGACGGATGGTGATAAGAAATGAATGAGCCTACAGCCAAATGTAGATTCCGATTTTCAAACTCATAAATGATATCTATAGGAGTTGGCTTTTCAAGTGGCCACCCTTACAACGGGTGTAGCAGGCGCATGGATCCTTACCTCAATCAACAACGTATCAGCGCCACCTCAGAGCCAATCGCTTTTAAAACATGATATCAAAGAACAAGAAGGATTGTAGTCTTAAGCCCATTATAATGAAAAAAATCATTTTTCTGAAACCAATCATTTTCAGTGTTTCAGCTGTTTAGAGAAATCTTGTCTATCAGAAGTGACTTACAACATAGAATAGAGATAGTTTTTAATTGTACCTGTTTATTTGTCTCTGCTTACACAGAGAGTTTGAACAAGATTGTTAAGTGGATTTTTCTTTATATAATATTTTTTCAATTTCAGCTTTTTAGAAAAATCTAGTCTTACACAGATCTCACATAGACATTCTTAGAAATGATTTACAGAGTCTGAAATCTGGTCCATCGGTTCATCCTACATTTTAGGTTATTATTTGACCAAGTAATTTATCCTAAATTTTAGGTGATTAACATATTCAACCAAGTATTATTATCAAACCTAAATCCATCTGTTATTTCCAGAATATAGTTGTAATATTGGAGATGGATCCAATGGTAAAAACGTCAATTTTTTACGATACGTATGATTGGATATAATAGTTGTAAGAGGTGAAAACCAATTTCATCTTTTCATTCGGCTTTTCAAGAAGTCTCGCTCTTTTGTGTGATCATCCTTCTTCCTCATCCATTCAATCTTGCAGCTCCTCCATTCTTTGAACTTCCCCTTTGGACTACTTTATTCTTTAAACCCTTCTTCCTTTTCTTCTTACCTTATCCTTGCCATTAACTTTATATGATTTACAACTCACCTCTTATCTCTGTCGTATTGATAACTGATGAATTCTTGCTGTGTAGTTGTAACTTCCCCGCCACTTGGGTTCTAATGTATTCTCTTCAAATTTATGGTTCTTCTATTAATTTGAGACCTGTATATAGGATACTTTTGCTAACATTATTGCAATTTTCGTTCTAATCTTAATTCGTTGGCGATTTTGAAAGCACTTTCTTCAACATGCAGTCAATAAAAACACTATTAACTAATAGAAATCTGTCTCATTGTTTCACCAAAATGTGCTTCGCTAGGAAAGACTTAGGAATCGTTTATAAAGAAGGCCCCTAGATCTATTTTTTATAGCTATTGTTGTATATCTATTCATATTTTTACTTCACTTGCCCTATAACCATAGGTAAGGAAAGTATTGCTTTCCAAAAAAATTAAGGTGCCCCAATTTCAAGTTTCTTATTCGTTTCAAACGAGTCCAAAAACATGATTTTTGGGTGTTGGTCTGCGTGTGTTTATGTCTGTGAACACGATAACTCCATTCCTAATTAATCGATTGACTTGAAATTTTAAACTTAAGATCCTTATACTATGAGGATCCGACAATAATTATTCTGATTAATTAGGAATGGAGTTATCGTGTTCACAGACATAAACACACACAGACCAACACCCAAAAATCATGTTTTTGGACTCGTTTGAAACGTATAAGAAACTTGAATTTGGGGCACCTTAATTTTTTTGGAAAGCAAACCGTGAAAAACATGGAGAAAACCATGTTTTTCTCGAAAACGGCTCTAACAATTTTCTTCAAATTTACACCCTGGATAGCTATTTATGAGCCCTATCAACTGACATGAGTCTCATTTCTGGGAAAATTGCAGGAGCTCCGTAATATTGTTGAGAAAAATGTATTTTGTTGAATTTCTATCACGATTTTCTCAAAAATGACTTGACCGATTTTTTCAAATTCATACTCTGTATATTCATCAGCTCTATCAACTGGCATGAGTCTCCTTCCTGGGAAACTAACAGGGGGTCCACCCCATCCTTGAGAAATGGACTTTGTAACCTCCTTCTCGTGCATGAAGTAGGTAGGTAGACCAGTTTATTCAATTCAGACTATCAAAAGTCCAACCGACTTCAGATAATCAAAATTCAGATATCAAAAGTCCCATTCCTAACTCATGTGCTAAGGGGATGAGGGTGGTTTGAAAGTTGCATTTTTCAGCGTTTTGCTTCCACGCTCATATCTTGAGAACAATGCGTTCAACCGACATAACTAAAAATTCAAAAATGAAGCTTGATAAATTCTCTACACTTTTTGTTCAGTGGAATTTTGTGTTATTCCCAACAGTTCCATAGATATTCGCTCTTGAAGGTGTGTAATTGTTAAAATAACAGGTTTTTATCCTATGTTTTGCTCTTTCAGGGCCTATAACTCTCCAACAATGCATCACAAAAACTTCTGCTTATCGTAGTTTTGTAGAGCTTTGAATTCTCTTCGGAATGATGTATTATTTCACTATTCCAGGTTCTCCTTTCATTTTTATAGCAGTTTCAATGTAGGGGGTGAAATTTTCATTGCTGCAACAATTGATCGTTTGACAATGACATTTGAAGGGGGTGTCTGTGACACCATTTTTGACTTTGCAGCTTGATTTGGACTAGTTAGTAGGTGAACATAGCGAAAATGTGCATCTTTATCCCCCTCTGTTGAAGATGTGGAACCACTAAGTTGACACTTGTTGCAGCAATGCAAATTTCACCCCCTACATTGAAGCTGCTATAACAATGGAAGGAAAACTTGTAATAGTGAAATGATATATATTATTTCAAAGAAAATTCAATGCTCTACAAAACTATGATAAGCATCAGTTTCCATGATGCATTTTTGGAGAGTAATAAGCCCTGAAAGAGCAAAACATTGGATAAAAACCTGTTATTTTAACAATTACACACCTTCAAAAGCGAATATCTATGGAACTGTTGGGTATAACACAAAATTCCAATCAACAAAAAGTGTAGAGAATTTATCAAGCTTCATTTTTGAATAGTTAGTTATATTGGTTGAACGCATTGTTCTCACGATATGAGCGTAGAAGCAAAACGCTGAAAAATTCAGCTTTTAAACCACCCTCATCCCCTTAGCAAATGACTCAGGAATGGGAACTATTGATATGTTCTCCTCCTAACTAGTCTCAACAAAGCTACAAAGTCAACATTTTTGTTTAAAACATTCCCTCCAAATTCCTTTGTCAATTGATCTATTGTTGCAAAAATGTAAATTTCACACTCAACACTAAAGCTGCTGCAAAAGGTGTAGGGAAAATCATAAAAGTGTGAAATAATACATCAAATTGAAGAGAATTCAATACTCTATAAGCTATAACAAATTATCTTGAATAGCTAGCAAAATCGCTAAATGAAAAGATTTTATAGGTCTCTAGCAAAAAGCTGCTTTGTTATAGCCGGGTGCGATATTAACAAGTGAGAGATTAGGTAATAATGGGTATCCTGGCTACAATTCGAACAGCCAAATAGAAAAGAATTTTATTGCTATTTATTGAATTATATAAGATAAGACATTTTTGAGGTTAGGCTCTATAATACTTACTGGTCGGCAACCTAAATAATCGGTCAAGCCATATAATTTTAAATTTAGCCAGACACCCGTGGCAAATTTTAATTGTAAACAAATAGCATTTGACTAGAGGATTTGGTAACCACATGGCATGTTATTGTAAAAGGAAAAACAACTTAATAAACTTAAAAATATTTATTGTGTCAAATGAGCATGTACAAAATATGTAAAATAATTAAAAATATTAAGGAAATATGTATATTATATCAGGTGCATGGATACATTTTTTGTAATTTTTGGATGAGCCAATAAAAAGGCAATAACTGACTGGCGGTAAAAGCGAGTTGATTCAAAAATAAACCTCATTATTTATATAAATGATAAGAATTTGTAAGTTATCACTACTCAGTTCATTTACCGCAGATGTAATCTGAGTGATTATAAAATATAACACATAATATTTATGTAATAGCCTAGCAGATTGACACGGACTATTTGATTATATAATGGCATAGTAGTTGAATATTTAAATAATATGCAAATTTGGAATACGGAAGTATGATCATAGAAAATAGGGGTAGATCAGAGACCACTTGCTTGCCAGATGTTACCAGGAACGGCCACCAATTTTATAGAGCACAAGTCCCTTTTTTATTAATCATTGAAGTTTGAAAGATTTAAGTTTAAATTCAATAATTAATTTTCATAAGACTTAGTGAGGCCATATTAAGGTGTAAGTCATACAGATATTTATTTATTTCCTTGGAGAGGATGACTTCAGCCACCAGAAAACCCAAGATGATGGAAGAATTCGGATTGCCATCATCATCTTGTGAATTTCGGCACGTGAGTTATAGTTAACAAGAAATATATATATATATATATATATATATATAATATATATATATATATATATATATATATATATATATATCTAGGGCGCCCTCAGTGCTTCGAGTGAAACAAGATCTATAAAGCTAGCTCGTCGAAAGGTTGTTCAAATATTGAAATTAATATCTAACTTGCGCAAGTCTTGAAATGTACAAAAGAGATTTTATTAATTAAGAACTATATATCAGATTTACATGTCTAAGTATGCACAGATGAAATATTTGAGTTTTGATATTGTAATTTATATGCTCACTCCATCATTCTTTTATTAGTAAATCATAAAGAGATAAATGAAGCTCATGTTCACTGGTGTAAAGACATGCTTCCTGGGGGGTTACCTCTTGTGATAGAGTCCCACGTTGTGAAGCCATTGTGTAAAATGGTAAATTGCAAATCCTTCACATATGATGTGGTATTCTTGATATTTATAAGAGCGGTTGCTAAAATCCCTATTTTGCAAATAAATTCACAAAAAAGTTAAGGCCATCCAGCTCGCGAATATGCTGGGTTCAGACCGCAGCTCTAGCTCAGTGGTAGACGCATGAATTTTCCAAATATAATTAATCACCACAGGGTTCAATGACTGGTGATCAACAACTCTTACCGTCGCTTCCGTGAAGTTCTTGAAGAATACCAATAAGGAAGTCAAAAAGATAATTGGTGACTGATTATCAGTAACCATATATTCAATCGATAATAATGAAAACCAACTATGATCTTTCTAGCTGATTCTTAAAACGCTTGTCATGAATACAGGTATTCACCAATTTACCCTTCTGAAATTCCTTTGAACTTACAATGCCAGTTCTTGAAGTTCTCTGGATCCTTATATGATATACTGTAGACTTATTAAGATAATTATCAGTAAGACCTTTCTGGCTGAGTAGTATTTCTATCATCAAAGGATGATAAGTAATAAATGCTCTAAATAAGATCAATATTAATTGATTCACTGATTTTATATGCTGCTGACGAATATTTCTTGGTACCAAGACAGCTCAAACTGTATATCACGAGATGAGTTAGGATATAATAAAAAACTTCTAAGATTTTGTATGCTGACATAAAACATAAAATATATTCCCATAAGATAATATATATAGAATATTCTTATATTTATAATTCCAATATTTATAAATTCTTCAATAGTTTAACAATTATCACAAGGTTTTATAGCATTCACAGTTGTGAGCTTTAAAAATTATAAATTTGTATTTAGCCTAATACTGATATGTGGACTTCCAGTCAATTCAGAATTCTACAACTTAAAACCTGTTTGGTCTGTAGATTTAACATGACATACTTTGATCAATGAGCAAATAATAATTAATAAAAATGACAATTCTATAACCTCAGGGTTTTATGAGTTTGTGCCATGCATGGAAGTAAGCTTCCTACATAAATCAAGTAAATTCTTAAAATGTTCTTATAGACTATATGATAGCATTCTACACATTGCGAATTTCTTAAACTTGAATTAATTTATATAGCGCTTTGATCAATTCCCCAATTCACTATTAAAGGCCGGCTAATGAGCTCATTAGAACTAACACTCACAGTAATGATGTTCTTGAAGGTCTTGTAGAGTGAATTAATTATTTCCAATAATTAATTATGCAGGTCCTTTTCATCTCTGCTGGGCTCGCGCATGGTCCAGATTTCTTATAAATTTCTTTCAGTATTAAAAATATATTTATGGGAACAGATTACAATTAAGAACTCTTTAGCAACACTGAGTTCACAAATTTAATAGGAAGAAAGAACCCTAATCTCCATGTGCATCCTTACAGATTGGAATCACAAGCCAAAAAGAGCAATTCTCAGAAAAATTTCATCTCTTCCTTGAACGATTTGTAAGCTTCCTTCTGATTGGCTTTCTAATCTTAGTAAGACTCAATGCAATTGGTTACTTCTGATTCAGGGTTTCTCCAACTTTGTTATACAAAGATAAATGAAAATTTGTTACATAAATAAATTAAATGATAGACTAAAAGTATTAAAACGTAATTAAATCTCGATACATGATGCTGTAAAATGATGTACATATAATTTTCCATGTGAGTTTTGTGTACTTTTGGTTTTCATACTTTTTTAGATTGTAATAAAAAATCGTGTAACAATACTAGTTGTCCTTATTTATCTACATAAACCTTCCCTAGTGTATATAATATATATTTTGTGAGTAAACTTTATAATTTAATTCATACTGGTTGATCAAGCCGATCAGCTGATTCGTTAGGTATCGATTCAAAGAACTGTCAATTGATCCTAGATCGATTGATTCATTTAGAATAAAAACAAAGAATTCTAACCTCAAATGTACATGCAAACTTTTATTTTTTATTCTTTCAAATGACAATAAGATGATATTATTATAAATGTTTCAATATTATTGAATAATAAACACAAATAATGAGAAGTTTTTGATCAGCTGCTTTAGCACACTTGAAATTTGGCCAATCTGAATGTCAATGTCAACAATGCTTGTTGTCATCGACTTCAGAAGTTTAGGTGAGAAGTTCTATCCTACTCTGAAAATCGAATTTGATAGTTTATAATATTTATATCTTATCTGTATTTCATTCATCCAAATTAAATGATAGTATATTATTGCAAAATACTTTATTCAATTCTAGAAGCATAAACTGATTCCGTTACATAAACTATTTGTAAAAACGTTCAGCACCATGGATATTGCCCAAGTAGTTCCAAAATTATCCACAAGGTTTTGTGATAAACGTTCAAACGCAGTACGATTAAACGCAGGTTTGAGGTTAGATTCTATTATACTTTGAAAATTGAATTTGAATAGTTTATAATATCTTATTTGTATTTCATTTATCCAAATAGAATGATAGTATCTTATTGCAAAATACCGTTTCATAAACTATTTTGTAAACACATTCACATCAAATCAGAATCAGCTGACTTCAAGGTTATTTTACAGCCCTAGGGCCATAAAAATTTTTTCGCCCCACTTGGATGTAATGAGCTGGTTTTCATGCGTCATGAGGAGGCCGAAAATGATTGAATTCCGACCAGGCCGGTAAAATTTTAATGGCCCTAGGGCTGTAAAATAACCTTGAAGTCAGCTGATTCTGATTTGATGTGAACGTGTTTACAAAATGGTTTATGAAACGGAATCAGTTTATGCTTATAGAATTGAATAAGTATTCTGCAATAAGATACTATCATTTTATTTGGATGAATGAAATAAAGATAAGATATATATTATGAACTATTCAAATTCGATTTTCAGAGTAGGATAGAACTTCTAACCTAAACTTCCGAAGTCAACGACAACAAGCATTGTTGACGTTGACATTCAGATTTGTCAAATTTCAAGTGTGCTAAAACAGCTGATCAAAAAACTTTTCATTACTTGTGTTTATTATTCAAGAATCAAAACATTTACAATAATATCATCTTATTGTTATTTGGAAGAATACAAAAGTATAAACTCAACCTCTTATATAATTGAACATAATCTTTTAGGTTATTTAGACAAATCAGAATAAAAAATAAACATCCTTGGATAATTTCCTGATATTCAGATTACCTCAGATTTGCTAGAGCTATGACCTTCCTGTTTTGCTTTCAGAAGTGTCTAATAAACAATTATTCTCATATTTATTTATTGTTTATTTTTCTGTGTGGCGAAAAATAACGTTCTCACCATGGGCAAAAATGTTTTTCCGGCTCTCAATCTTTTCTAGTCCTCGGCCTACGGCCTCGGACTTGAAAACCGATTTCGAGCCGGAAAAGTCTCATTTTCGGCCCTAGGTGCGAAATATACTATTTCGCCCCACTTGGATGTAATGAGCTGGTTTTCGTGCGTCATATGGAGGCCGAAAGTGATTGTTTTCTGACCAGGCTGGTAAAATTTTTACGGCCCTAGGGCTGTAAAATAACCTTGAAGTCAGCTGATTCTGATTTGATGTGAACATGTTTACAAAATAGTTTATGAAACAGAATCAGTTTATGCTTCTAGAATTGAATAAAGTATTTTGCAATAAGATACTATCATTCTATTTGGATAAATGAAATACAAATAAGATATTATAAACTATTCAAATTCAATTTTCAGAGTATAATAGAATCTAACCTCAAACCTGCATTTAATCGTTTATCACGAAACCTGGTGGATAATTTTGGAACTACTTGGGCTATATCCATGGTGCTGAACGTTTTTACAAATAGTTTATGTAACGGAATCAGTTTATGCTTCTAGAATTGAATAAAGTATTCTGCAATATTATACTATCATTTTATTTGGATGAATGAAATACAGATAAGATGTAAACTATTCAAATTCGATTTTCAGAGTAGGATAGAACTTGTAACCTAAACTTCCAAAGTCAATGACAATGAGCATTGTTGACGTTGACATTCAGATTGGCCAAATTTCAAGTGTGCTAAAACAGCTGATCAAAAACTTTTCATTCATTGTGTTTATTATTCAATAATTAAAACATTTATAATAATATCATCTTATTTCATTGTCATTTGAAATAATAAAAAAGTATAAACTCAACCTCCCACATAATTGAACATATTATTTTAGGTTATTTAGACAAATCAGAATAAAAAATAAAAATACTTGGACAATTTCCTGATATTCAGATAACCTTAGATTTGCTAGAGCTATGACCTTCCAGTTTTGCTTTCGGAAGTGCCTAATAAACAATTATTCTCATATATGTATACTGTTTTATTTTTCTGTGTGGCGAAAAATAGCGTTCGCACCATGGGCAAAAATGTGTTTCCAGCTTTCAATCTTTTCTAGTCCTCGGCCTACGGCCTCGGACTTGAAACCCGATTTCGAGCCGGAAAAGTCCCATTTTCGGCCCTAGGTGCGAAATATACTATACCGGCCTGGTCAGAAAACAATCATTTTCGGCCTCCATATGACGCACGAAAACCAGCTCTTTACATCCAAGTGGGGCGAAATAGTATATTTCGCACCTAGGGCCGAAAATGAAATTTTTCCGGCTCGAAATCGATTTTCAAGTCCGAGGCCGTAGGCCGAGGACTAGAAAAGATTGAGAGCCGGAAAAACATTTTTGCCCTTGGTGCCAACGCTATTTTTCGCCCCACAGAAAAATAAACATTATATAAATGAGAATAATTGTTCATTAAGCACTTCCGAAAGCGAAAGTGTTAGGTCATAGCTCTAGCAAATCTGAGGTAATCTGAATATCAGGATATTGTCCAAGTACTTTTATTTTTTATTCTGATTTGTCTAAATAACCTAAAATAATATGTTCAATTATGTAAGAGGTTGAGTTTATACTTTTTACTCTTCTAAATGACAATAAGATGATATTATAAATGTTTTGATTCTTGAATAATAAACACAAATAATGAAAAGTTTTCTGATCAGCTGTTCTAGCACACTTGAAATTTGGCCAATCTGAATGTCAACGTCAACAATGCTTGTTGTCGTTGACTTTGGAAGTTTAGGTTAGAAGTTCTATCCTACTCTGAAAATCGAATTTGAATAGTTTATAATATATATCTTATCTGTATTTTATTCATCCAAATAAAATGATAGTATCTTATTGCAGAATACTTATTCAATTCTAGAAGCATAAACTGATCCCGTTTCATAAACCATTTTGTAAACACGATCACATCAAATCAGAATCAGCTGACTTCAAGGTTATTTTACAGCCCTAGGGCCGTAAAACCTTTACCGGCCTGGTCAGAAAACAATCATTTTCGGCCTCCATATGATGCACGAAAACCAGCTCATTACATCAAAGTGGGGCGAAAAAACATTTTTGCCCATGGTGCGAACACTATTTTTCGCCACACACAAAAATAAACTATATATATATATTTCCGGAAAAACATTTTTGCCTGTGGTGCAAACTCAGCTATTTTTCGTCACACACAAAAATAAACAATATATATATATTTTGCCACGGGCAAAAATGTTTTTCCGGCTCTCAATCTTTTCTAGTCCACGGCCTACGGCCTCGGACTTGAAAACTGATTTCGAGCCGGAAAAATCTCATTTTCTGCTCTAGGTGCGAAATGTACTATTGTTTCAAAAGATAAGTGGAAGGTGAAAGCGAGAAAGGATTAAAACTGGAAAATAATGTACCAGACATGTCTGAATGTTTGAATAGATGTGAGTCGTTTATCAAACATGAATTTTTATTCAAATGCAAAATTGAACCGAAAATTACTCACTTTTTCAAATAAGGAACATCAAAAAATAGGAAAGTTGATATTTATGATATTTATAGTGAAGTTATTGACAAAATAACCGTATTTTGCGTTCCATCTAATAGTAGTGTAAAGAGTTGAAAAATTGCTACAGAGTATGTACTTTGATTAAACTCTACTAATAGTACAAATCAAGCTTTCTGAAAATAAATTGGTGAGTTTACTTACTTATTACATTCTATAAATATTCAAAAAACATGTTTTTTTCCAATCAGCATGAATTTTCAAATGTCCATATTAATATTGGCCTAATAGGTACCCTATTCCAAAATAAGCTTGCGAACTATGAATTATGAATTTAGATGGATTAATTCAAATAATTATTTAGGTATTCCATGTCATTTATTTGGTTATTCATCCACTCCAAAACAATAACTGTATTGTGTTTGCTGGGTTGAGTCTAGAACTTAAATTTAAACCTGTTTTAAGTTCTGGACTGAACGATTTTTGGTAAATTCTTGACTCGGAAAGAGACGAGAATCTAATTCAAGTCCTGAACTTATAAGCCCTTCACTCAGAAAGCGAAATTATAAACTCCAGGGTCTAACGTGATCTCTAAACTCCAGGGTCTATTTGAGTCCTCGACTACGTTAACGCTCTGACTCGGAAAGCCAATTTTCTGACTCCAGAGTTTGAAACCGGTTAGTCTAGAACTTAGCTAAATCCCGAGCTCAGGAACCAGCCCTTAATATCAGATTTACCGGCATAACTTTAATCACAGCTATCTAGTATATGGTGATTGCTTAGCAGTCCAATGCTAATCAGGTGCTGACTTTATAACGAACACCAACTTATAGCTAACTCAAAAAATATGAATTGATATACAACAATGGATATAAAAAGAGGATCTAGGGGCCTTGTTTATAAACGATTCTGAAGACGTTCCTAGCGAAGCACATTTTGGTGAAACAATGAGACCGATTTTTATTAGTTCATGTTGCTTTTATTGATCGGTGGTGGAGAAGGAAAAGTGGCAGCAATGCTTTTCTATCATTTTCACTAACTTTATTACGTAATTCTTACTATAGGTAGTCTGGTAGTCTATCATGATTCTCACAATAGGAGAGGTGAATTCCAGAAGGTAGGCTATCAAGTCATTTTCCACATTTTGAGATTTTTGGCTGTATATGATTCTGGGGAATCATTCCCACGATTGAAAAAATTGACAGAACCGCTGGAAACATTACTGATCATTTGTAATCGTTGTGAGTCTGCTTACTTGACTTATGCAATTATTCCATGTGTAATGCTTTTCGCATGGTGGGATGATTCTCAACAATCAAATACAACAAGAACCGTAAATATTTGGACAATTTAAGACAAAATCAGAAAATTGAAAATGTTTTGGGCAATAGCCTGTTTTTTCTTTTCGACTACTGTATTGTTTACCCTATCCAATAAATAAATAAAATGTGAAAAAATGCCTTCAGCCCTTTTGGAATCCAACTCTTCCCTATAAGGTTCTGTGGCAGTGATTACCTGGAGTCCTAGCCCCGCCCTTAATCAAGGCAATCAATGAATCAATCTTCAGATTGTGAGATTCACGTTATCAAGTAAGTGGAAATGATAGAAAAGCATTGTTGCCACTTGCCATCAATCTACTTCATCCTCAAAGATGAAAGCTTTCATGGGGGATTTACTAGTCCATCTCCAGTCTATTCATTTGACAGTTTTCTGATATTTTGTGATTTGACCATTGAAATCATTTTGAATTGGAAGCCGCCATGAAGTCTCATTGAAATTGAATTGTTAATAACGATGACATGTGGTGAAACATGGTAATGATTTAGCATTGCAGCAACCGCCAATTAGCAGACAGACTGAGAGTGAGTGAAATTGGAACGAAATTATTAATCTATTGTTGTATTAAAAGGCCTTCTCTTCATTCTCTGCATGATCCATTGATTCTTTGTTGAATTTGTTGATGTTCAAATTACTCTGATAATATAAGAACATTTATTTTTAAATAATGGTTATGAAAGTTCCGGATTTCAACATTCCATATCATTAGGAAGATAATTAGATATACCCATTTCAGTACAACTTATACTTAATACTATGGAGGAAAGATAGCATAGAAATGCTATCTCTTTTCTCTACGTTAATACTTACACGAATGACTTACTGCTTCTTCGTAGTCGTGTCCCATCAAATATGAGTTCAAAGTCCAAGTGGAGAGTGAAATTTACAATAAATTTGATCACGTACGAGGTAGAGGGAAAATGAAGAAGGCTACCAAAAGGCCAAGAAAGAGTGTTTCAGGCTTTAAGAGTGTTTCAGGCTGGAACAGGTAGAATCCTTGAAGGAAGAAGAAAACTACAACTTTCAACAAAAAGAAAAAAGATGAAGAAGTTGAGCTGAATGTTAGCAACCATTAACTATTCATATGGGGAATATAGTTTTGAAATTAAATGAAAAAAAATAGTCATTTTCATGAAAATATAGTTTTCATGAGTGTTAAGCATAGTTTAATTGAACAACCTTTTTATCTTTTAGAGAAAATATGGTGTTGTTCCACAGGTGAGTTCCTTCAATTAGTATTTGTCAAGCTTCCTATTATATCACAGTATAAAGAATCATTTGTCCCCTTTATGAGGGTAAGTCAACTATTATCAACAATGTAGAAAACAAAATAAAGTGAAACATGATGTTTGTGTTTTTTATCTTAGTAGTAGCCTACTGTTGATTTGCGTAGTTGATGCATTGATTCTTTGCTTGATTGTGTTTATATTTGTGCAAGTTTTAAACTGCTATTTGAATTCCATCATAACTGTTAATCATGGCTACTCCACTTCTCATTTGTACTAAAGAAGAGCAACATCCATTTAAACCGTTTTCTGTGGTCGAGGTGTGTATCAGGGGACAAAATTCACCGAAATACACTTGTAGAACCTTCATTATTACAAAACACTGTCCATGATTAACAGCATTTTGTCCATGATTAACAGCTTATTATAATCTTGGCTGACCATGATTGCCCGAGTGGAGAAACGCAGTCATCCGTTTTTTTGTGATTGGGAAGCATATCAGGGCAAAAATCTATTGAAACTATCAGCACTATACGGGAACATTGTTTTACCACAACGGATGTCTACGAATGAGTTTCAGCGAATTCCGTTCCTGATACACCTTCCGAGCGCGAGAAACAGTTCATTGAACGTTTCTGAACTTCTTTGGTGCAAATGAAAAGTGAAGTGGCCATGATCAACAGCATCCCAGAGATGATGGAATTAAAATACCAGTTTGAAATGTGTACAGATATAAGGATAAATAACCAAAGAATGCATCACCAACGCAAATCGCAATTATGCCTATATATTGACGATAATAGGTGACTTACCTTCGTATGATATAATAATTGGTGATTTTATATGATCAAATATCAAGTAGCCTCTAATAATAAAAATGAATGGAAAGTATTTGTTGTGATTTTAAATTTTGTAATAATCTTCAATATTTATGTTAACATTGAGAAGAAGCTACTTTGATTTACTATAATATTATAACTACTATAATATTTGACTTACTACAATATACTCTGATTTACTGTAGAATTCAAATTACTATACTTCGATTCGAACTGCTTTAGGAGCTTTAGGATCGATTGGCCTGAGTAATAGCGTGCTGTTTAGATCAGAAGCAGATGAACCGCTGTAAGTGGTAGCCTAAAGCAGTTTAAAGCCAGGCATAGTCGACTTTTCATTCATTCCAGAGGGTGAGAGCACAATGATCAGTAAATAATTGTAATTATGATCAACAAGTGTGATTGTGGATTCATGTTTGGCAATACATTATTGATACGAATGAAATTCGTGGACAATGATGAGCATCATGTATAGATGATTCTAACTATTTCTCATTATTGCGAAGAGTCACTGATGTGTGTGAGAGAGGAAAAGAGAAAGAGAGAGAATGAGAGACAGATGAATACTGTGAAAGATACAGAGTGAAAGGGAATGAAGGCCAGAGATTTAGCGGATGGGAGGAGCTTCGCAAACCAAGAGTCGCCCTCCGTTTTTGTCGCGTGTTTTAATAATGGAGCAACAGACGAGTCGATTAATATTGGAAATAATGGCGATGCGACCGAATGAGCGCTGCAGGAGCAAGATAGGCAATCCGTCGGTCGCATTCTCTTAGCGGCCTCTGCCCGACAGACGATAAACAAAACACAATGAACATCATCGCAGCAACCTGTACAACAACTAAATTGAATTCTGCGCATTGATGGAGATCAGGTGGCGGAGAATGCCAACTGGAGCGAAAACTCAAAACTCAACTCTGGAGCGCAATGATGCAAAACTCATCGCGCGAGCGGCAACCAACCAACAAAAATTGAAAGATTTTCGGAGCCCAGCGCGCTTAGCTGAGCTGTTGCCTATGCTGAGCTGTTTTCCATTCGTTGGAAACGTGTATGAATCGAACTGCCTGATTTTAACAATGGTATTCTCCGTTGAAAAGCAATGCAGTGGAGGGAATCGTGATTTGTACATGTACTCATTCACAAAATATTTATGAATCAAAATAATAATTAAACAAAATATTCACAAAACTCAAAAGCAGAGCTGTCGCTTTCTCTATTCATTGATAAGAAACTATGATACACATTGTTCAATTGGTTTTTATGACGCTCTATATTCTGCGAAATACATTAATGTATCCAAGAATGATATTGACTCTGGAAAATAAATGTAGAGTGAATAATGATTTGCAAACATAACTCAATTCAATTCATATTGAGCTATCAAACACAATTATTTTTTATTGTTCTGTATATAGTGTTTAAATATCAAAATAAATAGTATTGGGAAGATATTTGTGTAAATAAAGTTGAGAATCATGAGATATTTAGCAAACTAGTTGATATATAATTTTTAGACTCTTGTCTGTTTTTTTGCCTCTTTGAAAACTCTTTAAGAAAAGTAAGACCTCCCAGTACTGGTGAGAGTACGATGATCCTCCAACCTTGAGTTATGTTATCCAAATGTTCAGTCGTTCATGCATCTTGATTAGCAACTTACGAATGAAACTTTTGCAGGTCAATTTGATTCAGATTTCAAAACAAACTATGAGTTCAGTGTCAAAACATGGGCCCAGTTGCACAAAAGTCTATTAAATTTCAACAGTGATCTAATAACCGTTAGATGCCACGAGAATCAATCAGAGAAGCTAAAGATATCTTTAATTAGCACCTAATCACAGTTGAAATTTGACAGACTTTTGTGTTGTGCATATCTTGTGAAACTGGAACTCATGATTTGTTTTGGAATCTGAATCAAATTTACATGCAAAATCTTGTTGAATCCGCAATTACCTGAAGTAAGAGAGATGAAGCTTGAGCTTCTGTGTAGTAGCGTGGTACGTGACTGTCCAAAGGATCTGGCAATAATTTTGCGGGGAACGCTATACTGTTACAGCAAAAAGAAAATGTGGGCTTAAGGTCGATATCTCCCACAGGCAACATAATGAGACTCGACCTGCTAACAACCTATTTTATGCTTAACAATATTGGTACTTATATTAACTGAATGATATGTACTTGAAGTACGTACATTTATAATTTAGTAACGTACCGGTGCATTAATTGATTTAGTGCAAAGCATTGAGTTAAATGACATATTCTGATTTATAAAAATTTAAATTTAAAACCCTCAATTGGATTGTGGATTTCGATCTTTAGTGAAGTATTCATAAATACACTTCGATAAGAAAATATTGGTTTTCTTCTACCTTTATTCTTTGTAGGAACTAAGTCGAGGCTGTGAGAAAATTGGTTATTTTAACTGTGAGAAAATTGGTTATTTTGAATCCTTCCAAGATTTTAAATAATACAGTGCTTATGCCTTATAATTGAAATATAAAAGATATACAAAATAAAAAATACAAATAATGAGTTATTCTATAATATTCTATCATACCCAATGATTTGCAATGTAACGAACTAATAAATTATTATTCACAGTTTTTCATGGAAATGTGCCTACATAGGTATAAAACCTACTATGCGTCGGCACGAGTTGCTGCACAATTTCGGGAAAGTATAGAACTATCTATGAGCTAGTTATTCTAGCAAATTCTATCAATTTTGCCAACTAACTACACAAAGAAAGCCGTATTTATAGAAAATATTGTATAGCTTGTTTTGATAGATGATAATTCATCAATTCAATTCAAATATTGAATTGTGGTTCTTTTAATAAAAAATTGGCTATTTTAAAATTGGAAATAAAATTATAGCTAAGTTTGTAATTAGTTATAAATGAAGAAAGTTAACGCCAAAAATGTTTTCACTACCACAAAAGTAATGCAATGTTCATATTGAAAACATCTTACTACTAAAGACAAGTTTTTGAATGAGTCATTTATTTACGATACAAATAACACTGATGTAATAATATTGGTAGATAGAATAATAATGTACGGTAGTCCTTCCTCCAAATTT
Organism: Nilaparvata lugens; assembly: GCF_014356525.2. Taxonomy (NCBI): domain Eukaryota; kingdom Metazoa; phylum Arthropoda; class Insecta; order Hemiptera; family Delphacidae; genus Nilaparvata; species Nilaparvata lugens. The sequence goes on from NC_052506.1 coordinate 26,229,770, forward strand.
AGGTGATGACACAATCCAAAATAGGGTTATTCTTTGACATGTAAAATTTCTATACAATTCCAGGCCAAAATAAACATGTACCCTCAAAAATAAACAACTTCTACTCTGTTCAGCAAAATAGAGTACCTATTGGTTGTTACGGGAGTACGGTGCTCACAAGATTTCAGTTCACCAATGTGTGAACACTTCCAAACGAATCAATAAAATTATGTCTATGTTCAGCAGAGCAGAAATTCATTTGAAAGCAGGGCTCAACACTGGTCAAAAAGTGTTTTGAATAAGGTATTTCAACTGAATTGATATCAAATTCAACACTACATTCAGTAATCTCGATAAAATGTAAAGTTTCATGCGAAAAAATTGTTCAACAAGTAAAAACTCATGGTATATCACAATGACTATTATGAAATTTAGAATTTCAAACAAATATCCTCATTTTAAGAGAAATTTCAAATAGCCTGTTCTCATCTAATTAACATTTAATTACACTTAGTTCAATTGACACTCAATTGGCAATATTTCATGCTCCTTGAGTTAGAAAACAGAAAAATATGGATTTTCAATTAACGTCAATATTATTGTCGTATTGAGTCTTTCTGTGGTATGAAGATCTTTCTCTGGAAGTAGTATCTGACTTCATAACTTGATCTGGATTCAGGTAAACAGCCATAGATGAACTAATCAATAAGATGTAAGTTACATATATATGACAATGAAGAAAGGAGAAGTATGCAACTACTACTATGCTACTCAAAGTATGCAATAAATACATTTTTATCATGAAGTATTAATCATTCATATATACTATTCCAATCTATAATTGGGGATTTAAAGTGCCAGTATCAAGTATTGTTGGTACTAATTTCAATAATGTTCTCTAATGAGACTTTCAACAACATATACTTGGAACATTTCATGTATCTCCAGAATTATTCTATTAAATTCTATTGACCTTCTATATTCTCCAGATGAATTATTCATTCTTAGAATCATGTATGTTATTACTTCAACAATGGTTATCGCTGTGATTATTCTTAGAACAAGATAATTTAATAATGGAGTTATTCTCAGAACTAAATCTGACGAGTTTCCCTCCAGTTTCCCGCTTGAGTGATTTCAGGCTTTGGAACGCTTGAATCCCCTTGGGATGATGAAAATTCATCGGAATTTGAATGATATTTTCCTCAATACTGAGCTCATCAATTAATTCGACCCACAGAGTACTATGTGATTGTGAAAATTTGAACCAGTTGATTTAGGATATAGAATAGAATGACTGCCTTTATTTTTCTTAAAAAGAGAAGTTAGGGCGCAGTCGGCCCTCTCTTACATTCAACTCTCAGTGACATGATTACAAAACAGAAAATAAATCAACTTAAAAATGAAGAATAACAGATGTGATACTTCATCATTGAAGTGAAAAGAGAAACCGACATATTTTATACAAAATACAATACATAGATTGAATAAATAAAAAAAAAAATTTTTTTTGATTGAAAAATATTAGAATCATGCTTCAATCAAGATTATATCTCAGATTAATTCATCCTCACACACACACACACACACACACACCACACACACACACACACACACACACACACACACACACACACACACACACACACACACACACACACACACACACGCAGTTCATGACAGCCGCACTGAACCTGGTTCGCCAATCAAATAGGCTTACTTATCAGATTATTAGTTCATTTGATGGATTATAGCTAAAAATGAAATGAGAATGGTACTTTTGTATTTTAGCCGGATACTGTGTTATGATCGTCATTGCGGGTTTGAGGTCATTCACGCTTGAGGTTTGAGTGAACCGTTCATTGTGGGAGTGGCTTATCTGGGCCAATAGCAGACGTTCATATTAATTGGTGTAATGGAATTGATTAATTGTTGGTTGAACTAATTTGATTTATGATGTAATTTAAATTTGTAACAAAATAATTAATATTGATTGTATTCAACAAGAATTACAGGTCCTAACTCTCTAGGAGTTGGATACAGAAATTAATAAAAGATAATGCTGTTATATTATAATTGATAAATAAGATGTACTGATCAAATAAATGAGGGGTTAAATATCGCTTGGCTAACGAGAGGTTGAATTTGGATCTTACTCTTTATCTCATGAGAAAGGTTTTAATTGTAAAATAATTAAATGTAGAATGAATAATATAATTTTTATTGATAATTTAAAAAGAATTATTTTCAAAAGATAAAATATGATTTCAAATAATATTGACAAGATATACCCTCAGATAAAAATAATATAATTAATTTGGCACTCACTCTGCCCAAATGGGAGACCCTCTCAGTAGGGAGAAGTCGGGCTGGTTGATCTGCTGTAGATGTTTCCAGGTCCCGTCCTTACCACCGACTGCTTGAGCCTCTCATTTTTTCCATAATTTTACTTGTCATGAATTTTCACCGTCGTCAGCAATTTATCTATTCATTGTGAAAATTCATGGCAAATAATAAAAATTATGTAGTTCTATTACATCCCCGGGTCCCCCTAAACTTCGGCCCGAAGTTATCGAAAAAACGGCATCTCTCTAAGTTAATTTTTACACATTTCAAAAATATTTCAAAAATTAAAGTCAAAATTACCGCAAGCTAAAATTATTATTATTATTATTATTCACAATATTATTCTAATTGGATATTTATATGTAACATAACTTTCAATGAATACCTTAAATCTATGTGAGTGCCAATTCATAAGCTAAATGCAAGTGATATAAATTACATTATAGTGAACTAATTCATAAAAATCAAACTTAACACATCAATCAACTTCAAATCAACAATTCAATACATTCATATCTGAATAAGAATTGAATGGAAAAAATTTCAATTATATTGATGAATAAAATTAAACCTACAAAATCTACGAAAGTAATAAAATTGAATCATAATGCAAAAATTAAACATCAAGTCCGAATAGTATTCGAGTAAGCAAAATAATATTGTGGAACCCTTGAAAATAAGAATAATAATTGAAATAGTTTATCTTCTAATCTGGGAAAATATTTGAATCGATAGCATAAAAGAGTAAATGGATACAATAATAGTGAATAAGTAATTATTATTTGCATAGTTTCCTATATCCTAACCCATTATTTTAATGATTTCATTACATACTACTTTACTAAAACACAATATATTCTTAAAGCTCCTGTGGGTAGTCCACAATTGGAGTACGTTTCGGGACTCTCAGTTGATTTGCTTTCTTCTTAATATAATTTTGAAGACATAAATACAAGAATATAACAGTTATCAGTGTTTGCCAGACAATAATAATATAAATGATCAGTTTATTGTTCACCCCTAACAAATCAAAGTTATTTGGCATTTCAACATGATGGAAAATGTCTTCTGAGAATGAGTTGTGCTCTTCAAATTTTGAAAAATTCAAGTGCCAATTTTCATTTAAGATTTCTGAAAGGTTTAAGTACTGAGGCAGAGTCTCATGTTTAAAAATTGGGATGCTCAATTTAGATAAATTTGTCCACATGTGAGGAATTAAGTTATTAATAGCTGGAGAAGGATGGGAACGGGAGTCGCAAGGATAAAGAGTGCTTATCAGTACGTCGCCGTTGTCGTCTTGAAGTTCGCAGTTGCAAGGGATGTGGAGTGATAGGGTTCCTGGACTGTTGCTTGGGACCTCAGTTGTTGAGTTTTTACAGCGAATTGTCGTCTTTTTGCCGGTGTTGTGGAATAGGAAGGTGTCTTCTCGTAGGCGAGTGATTAGGGTTTGATTGTCAGTTGCTTTACAATCAAATTTGCAGACTTCTCGTAGCTCCGATACGTCTGCTTCTGATGTTAGAAGGTGGAGACAAGTGGCTTGGGTGGCGGAGTTCGACATCTTTTTCCTCGGAATCAAGCAGAGGCCTTTCTGCTTGAACTGGCAATCGTCTTCTTCGTCATCTGACAGGATTTGCAGTTTATTTTCTTCTCTAAGTATCAGGTGATGTTGGGAGGTCAAACGGCAGGTATGACCATTCCAATGAAGCGGGATAGATTGCAGGTGGAATAATGAAATAGTTGAATTTTTCTTCTTTATTGGTATTTTGAGGGTAACCAATAGTTCGTTGTCGGATTTTCTGCAGGATGTTAGTTTCAAGTTTCGAATTTTATCGTTGTCTTTTGTTGATATGGTGAAGTTTCTCTTGTTTATTTTCTTTTCGAGTTCTTGAAGTCGATTGTTTAGGTCTTCTTTTGAAATGACGTGATGAGAAAGTTGTTGATTGTAGCATCTCATGTCGATTTCATTGTAGTTGTTAGATAGAGTCATCATATACATGAAAATAGTAGTCCTCAGTTGTGTTTTCAGTACATCGGTTGTAGTATTCCCTTTCTGAAACTTATTCTGTTGGGTGAATGATTCTTGCCAAAGAATAAGGTCATGCTTCATGTTGTTCAATACTTTCTTCACGTTCTCTGCCATGCCGTTCATCTTGCGTGTGTTGTCTATCAATTCGACATGTTCAGCGTGAACGAAGTCTTGAAGATTACTGAGATGAGAAGTGATGTCGGTTTCGGTTTTCACGTATGCGCCCAATTCTTCGTCGGTAGCTACTCCGCAACACCAGTTTAGGACCGCCCCGATCGTATCGATAGAGCGTTCGCGGCGTGGTAGTCGATTTTCGCTCTCAGCTGGAGTGTTGTCGTCATCGCTGCCAATGTAAATGCCGTCTTGTAGTTGTAGAAGTTGCAGCTCCGTTCGATGAATCTGATCAAATACTGCACACTCCGAAAGGACATGAGTCAATTTTTAAAGGAGTACTCAGAAGGTTCCTCATAACAAATAAAGGATTTGACCTAGGAATACTGAATGTTATTGGAACTGTGGACTCGTAAAATACTACATTGTGAATTTCTTTAAATAGAGCTCCGTGAAAAAGAGAAATTTCTTGAGACAATACCGTACAACATATTTCTACAAATGCTAAGGAACAAAGTATTATGGTATTCATTTTAAAAATATTATATCAGTTAGTACTCTATATTAATCTATCAATGAACAGTTCGTATAAGATATCAATTTTATAAACAATAATTACTAGTAAAATCCCCAAAAACCCTACAAATAGATTATGTAAATGGTCAAATTAATAGCTATTTCTTATATTCCAATCGTAATCACCTACTGGAATTGATTATTTCATTAACATCAATACAGATAATATTGTTATTAAAATATACGTTTTCACATAAATAATCTTATAAATAAATAAATTATTATATCAAGAATCATCCGTTTCTGAAAAAGAGAAACATTTTATTACATACGAGTCAAGAAAATAATATTCAAGCATAAATCGTATTTGATGATTTTCAAATAGCATTCATTCATAAACAAAAACGTGAGAACAATTCACATCTTTTAATAATGAATCATCGTTAGAATGTCTAGTAAAATTGTCTATCAGAGCTCAATTATATTTCATTGTTTCATCGAAGTAGAAATCCAATTAATTAATTGATTGATTGAAAACTGCATACTATTGTGATTTGAGAATCATCTCGATATCTAGTCGTGAGAAAATGGATTTGATCGCTTCACAAGTCAATACTGATCTCGCAAACAAAATTCTCTAAAAATTCAGTTGTAAGCATGATATTGTTTTTCAATGATTTGGAAAATAAATAAATTACATGAATGTTTCATCTCGATTTCTTCTCATCAATTGTCTTTTAAATTAATGAAAGGCAAAGATTTAGGATGAGCGAGGTATAATTGCTAGCATAAAGAAAAGTGCTGGAATAAAGAATACAGTTAGACAATAAAACAATAAACACTTAATTGATGGGATCTCGTATGAAATATTTTTTCAATTTATCTACATGAAAAGCTACATTTTTATAAGTACCTCGTAGCGGAAAAAATATCTCATAGACTTCATCTGTTACTTTCTTTACTACTTCATATGGGCCTGAATATTTTTTGACTAATTTCCTAGACTGTCCTTGTCTTACATCAGGATCGTGGACCATAACTAAATCTCCTGGTTCAAAAATGCAATCTGTTCTATTCCTATCGTAATAGTATTTCTGTTTTTCTTGTGCATCTGATAAGATTGATGGTATCTGTTCTCGCACTTCTTTAAGATTTGCTAATCTCGCGTCTAAATGATAAGTGACGTCGTCATTTTCGGGAAGATTTTCAAATCTAAAGGAGTAGTGGCTTCAAAACCGTGCAATAAGAAAAAAGGTGTATATTTCAAAGAGCATTGTTTCGAAGTATTGTATGCGAATAAAACTTTCGGCAGCATTTGTACCCACAATTTCCTATTATCGGCTACGTAAGCTGTTAGCATCTCTTGAATTGTCCGGTTGGCTCTTTCGGCCAGACCTTGACTTTGGTGGTGACTTGATGATCCTAATATGTGTTTGATTCCAAGCTCAACCATAAGGTCATCGACTTTTTTATTTACAAAATGTGTACCTCTATCGGATCGAATTTCTTTTGGAACGCCAAATCGGTATATTAATTTCCATAAGCATTTAGTGGTATTATTTGCGTCGGCGTGTTTACAAGGTTCAGCTAAAATATATCGGGTCGTTAAGTCAACAATCGTTAGAATGTATGAATAGCCCATTGAGCTCTCTAACGGACCGATGTAGTCCATCATGATACTTGAGAAAGGCTTACTATCACACTTGATGGGTGATAAGAAACCTTGAGGCTTCGTAGTAGGGGTTTTTCTCTCTTGGCAATTTTTACATGATCTTACATAATTCGCAATGTTTTCATACATATTTTCCCAATAATATTTCGATGATATTTTCTCATGGGTTTTATAAATGCCGGTATGTCCACCTGTTAAGGAATCATCATGGAATGTTTCAAGGATTTTATTGATAAGAGATCGGGGTACGAGAAGTTTCAATTGATTGGTATGCCCATCAATTTCTTCAGATAGACAATGTCTTTTTCGATCGTGTATTTTCTCGCCTTTCTAATCGTAGCTGTATCACTATGATTAGGGTTTCGTATTGCATCATATATTTTTCTTATACTCTCATCATTTTTCTGTAAAGTCTTTATGTCTATTTCTTCTATTTCGAATATATTGTAGTTTTCGTCCTTTGTGAGATCAGTTATATCCTTCTCTAGTGGATATCTACTCAGGGCATCAGGTACGTGCATTTGGGCTCCTGGTTTATATTTCAAATCGAACGTGAACTCCGTTAATTTCATAAGTAACTTACTGACTCGAATACTGGGGTTTTTCCAAGTTTTATAGTATTGCAAACTAGCATGATCTGTGTAGATTGTAAATAATCGGCCAATTAAGTATTGTCTGAAATAATTTACACAATACACTATTGATAGAAGTTCAATCTCTCCTACTGCCCAATTTTCTTCATGTTTTGTCAGTTTTCTGGAAACAAAAGCTACTGGATGTAATTTTCCATTGTCATCTGGCTGCGAGATAATGCCCCATATTCCAACTCGAGAAGCATCTGTGTGTACCACTACCTCCTTATCATTATTAAAATGATGAAGTACTGGTTGTGATAAAAGTTTGCTTTTTATTTCCGAGAATGCGTTCTGCTGATCTTCTTCCCAAGTGATTGGTTTATTCTCGTTATTTTTAGATATCAGATTTGTTAAGGGTCTTGCAATTATAGCGTAGTTTTGAATGAATTTTCGGTAAAATCCACTAAGACCAAGAAATGCTCTGACATCTTTGACAGTTTTGGGTATAGGGTATTTTTCGATAGCTTCCAAGGTTTCGGAAGCGGGTTGTATCCCTTCCTTTGAGACAGTGTGTCCAAGTACTTTAATTTTTCGGTAGAAGAAGTGACATTTAGATGTATTCAATTTTAGTCCTACGTCTTGCAATCTTTTCAAGGTTTTCTCGAGCTGTTGATATTGCTTATCAAATGATTCTCCATAGCTAATGATATCGTCCAAGTAAATCAAAACTCCTCTATACAAATAATCATTGAATACTTGGTTGATTGCTCGTTGGAAAGCATTTGGAGATGTTCTAAGACCAAAAGGTAGTCTTTTGAACGTGTACAGCCCTTTATGAGTTGCAAATGCTACATATTTTCGACAATCTTCGTGTAATGGCTGTTGGAAAAATGCTTGTCTGATATCTAGGGTGGAAAAGTAATCCGAATTGTCAAGAGAATCAAAAATTGTTTGAAGAAGGGGAAGGGGATATCTATCCGGTAATATTTTCTCGTTCAACATTTTATAGTCTACAACCAATCTGAATCCACCGTCTTTTTTAGTAACTAAAAATGCGGGAGAAGCATAATGACTCTGGGTTTCACAAACTATTCCTGCTTTTATCAATAACTCTACTTGTCTGTCTATTTCTGTTCTTTGAGCGATAGGTAATCTGTACGGTGACTTAGCAATGGGTGTGTAATCTGTAAGTTTGAACTTGTATTCGGGTAATTTCGCTTCCTCGAAATCAATTTCGTTTGTTGAAAATAGGTGTTTGTATTTATTGATGAGTCTTTTCGCTTTGGAATTTTGCTCTGGTGTAAGATCTTTATTAATATCTATTTCACAACCTCCTCCATCGAATAGTACAGAGTCTACTAATGAAACAGATTCGTCGTAATTACAAACTTCTCCTTCAATTTCACCAATAATAGTTTCATGCAACAATCTTATATCTTGCCTTCCTAGATTCAAAATTCTAATTTCACTCATGTTTGTTTCAAAATCATCCTCATTCCAAAGCACATGCAATTTTTTATTATGTAATAACGATTCATTTGGAGTAAAATGGGATACTTTGAGCAATTTTTGTGTTAGATTGACTTTGACATTCACGTCTTTTTGAGCGGGGATTATTGTTTCAAGAGCACATTTGACGAAATTTACGGGATTGGGTATGCAGACTTCTTTTGTAATATTTGTTTCAGAATCGTTGTGTAATCTATTTAATGTACAAATCCACTCTTTATCCATGTCTAATTCGACTATTTTACCATTATCGTTCATTGAAATGATGTTATTCTCATAATCTAATTTCATTTTATATTTTGAGAAGAAGGAATTTCCAACAATAATATCGGCCTGTAAGTCTTCAGAAATTACTAAATTTACTTCGAATTTCCTGTCATGTATTTGAATTTCACTCGAGATCATTCCTGTGATCGGCATTAATGAACCATTAGCTACCGATAAAGCAATACTACTATTTTTCAAATGTTTTAGATCATCGCTACTTAAAAGATTTTTTTGAACTATGTTTACGTTCGTACCGGTGTCAATGGTAATTGATACATCTTTTCCTTTGAATTTTCCATTAATAGTAAGTACTGGGACTTGAATTCTTCTCTCTTTAGTCAATGATCCATTCATTCCAAGTTCGTGCTGAGCATGCATTTCGGAAGACAATAGCTGTTTGAAGTTGGTTTCACTTTCTATTTCGTTAGAGCAATTGTTTTCACTTTCATTTGAGTATAACTGATTATTATTGGCATTGAGAAAAAACTGCCTGACAAATTCTATCGCTTTGGATTGTTCATCTTTCATTGATACAGAAGATATTATATTACATGTGATTTCTTCTTTATCAATTGAATTTGGAGAATAATTATCAAATGGAAATTCAGCGCTTTGTTTTTCAAATCCGGATCCCAAGTTCATATCCGATTCGTCTAGGCTCGGGATCCTGTATTCGAGTTTTTTGATAAGAAAAAACAATCATCTTTCCAGTGATTATTCCTCTTACAGTATGTACAGAATCTAGTCCTATTAGGGTTGATTGGTGTCCTGTAATTGACTGATGTTGATTGTGTGTAATTATTGTTTGTATAAGGTTGTCTTTGGAAATTGTTCTGATTTGTTTCGTGTGGGAAGACGTTTCCGCTCCTATTTCCAAACTGTCTATTAGGATTAGGATTATGTGATTGTGTGTTTCTGTCGCGATCATTGTAATTATTATTGTTTGAATAAGGTTGTCTTTGGAAGTTGTTCTGATTTGTTTCGTGTGGGGAAAAGTTTCCGCTCCTATTTCCAAACTGTCTATTAGGATTGGGATTTTGTGATTGACCTACATTTCTACTCAAATTTTTCACAATACTCAGATCGTTCAATTTCTTTTCTAAAGTATCTACTACATTTATTTTTTGGACAGGCTGTTCGATTGAAGCATTATGCATTCCTAACTTTTTGTCTAGAAGGAAGCGAGATCTTTCATATTTGGCGAGATTTTTCTCTAAATCTTCAACTGATGCATTGTCCATGAAAGCAACATGTTGCAATGCTCCTACGTCTAAGCCTCTCAAAACATATCCTACTATTCTTTTCTCTGACATTTGAGGCTCAAGAATGTGACAAAGTTTTATTATATCTGCTGTGTATTCTGTGTATGTTTCTGTTGGTAATTTGTTTCTGTTTTCGAGTTTTTGTCTGGTTGTCTCTTCATGAACAGGGTCTACAAGTTTACTTTTTAAGTGGCCTACTGCATCAAGAAATGTCGCGTTTTCATTTTTATCCGAAAATATGTCGAAAATTGCCAATGCTGTTTTCTTGAGGTAGAGGGGTAAATACAAGATTTTATCATCCTCATCCCACTTATTTATTTTTGCTGCCCTATTGAAGGTTTTCAACCACTCGTTGAAGTCTTCACTCTTTGTACCCCCATAGCTTTCGGGTTTCGCAAAGGGTCTTTTATCATTCCCTGCCATATTATTTTCTGGAATTGGGATTTTTGCTAAGTTATCGGGAGCTACTGTGTCGTAGATGGGTTCTTGATTTCTGCCTAGCTTGCCTACTATTCGCTCGTAATCGGCTAGCATAGGGAAGATAATACGATCGCGTTGAGACAGGGACCCTAACTTAAGTAATCGACTTAGAGCATCTCTAGCTCCTGAATCGTGGTCCACATAAATACAAACTTTTTTTGCCAAGTCAACAGCGAATCTCAAGTATTCAATACTAACAGATTGAGGGATGTGAATACCTAACTGTTTGCCTAGCTCTAATAATTCTGATTTATCCAGAGATTTTACTTTTAAATCAATAGGTAAACGTAATAATGAAACCTCGAATTCACTAGGTGATTGTTCAGAGTCACTAGAACTAGAGCTACTCATCTCAATATAACAATAATAACAATTATCATATTTACCCTGTACGTTGAGAGAATAGAGGACATAATTATACGAGATCAAACACAGAATATAATAATTATGATAATGACCTGAAATGAAAATGTCAATAGATAATTTGAAGGCTTATCTTGTCAATTAATAATCTCTTTCTCATGAGAACGACGCCCAACACCATGTAATGGAATTGATTAATTGTTGGTTGAACTAATTTGATTTATGATGTAATTTAAAATTTGTAACAAAATAATTAATATTGATTGTATTCAACAAGAATTACAGGTCCTAACTCTCTAGGAGTTGGATACAGAAATTAATAAAAGATAATGCTGTTATATTATAATTGATAAATAAGATGTACTGATCAAATAAATGAGGGGTTAAATATCGCTTGGCTAACGAGAGGTTAAATTTGGATCTTACTCTTTATCTCATGAGAAAGGTTTTAATTGTAAAATAATTAAATGTAGAATGAATAATATAATTTTTATTGATAATTTAAAAAGAATTATTTTCAAAAGATAAAATATGATTTCAAATAATATTGACAAGATATACCCTCAGATAAAAATAATATAATTAATTTGGCACTCACTCTGCCCAAATGGGAGACCCTCTCAGTAGGGAGAAGTCGGGCTGGTTGATCTGCTGTAGATGTTTCCAGGTCCCGTCCTTACCACCGACTGCTTGAGCCTCTCATTTTTTCCATAATTTTACTTGTCATGAATTTTCACCGTCGTCAGCATTTATCTATTCATTGTGAAAATTCATGGCAAATAATAAAAATTATGTAGTTCTATTACATTGGTCATACATTTACCAATCACCTAACTTTACCAATTACCATTTACCTAACGCCTTCTCAATACTACATATTCTGTTACTCTTTAATTTCGTCTTAGTTTTCTAGAGAATAGAGATTAATAATAAAACCACTGAACTCGGCATCTATTTGTATCAGCTTTAGTAAGTTTCTAAATAATACCTTCAACCTTCAGTACAACAAAAACAGAACTGTATAAACCCAAAACTTCGAATTTCTATGCTTTTTTTGCTATAAATTGAGTCATTATTCACACGATTCTCTATGGAATATTTCTGAAACTGGGTTGGTAATTCTTATTGGTCACTTAGGTTGTTATTCAAACTTTTTATACTTTAAATATCCCTGGCTGGAGTACTCTGTCAACCAATTAATCAATGAACGATGCAGCGAGTTGCCTTTGAATAAACAAGCTATACTTTGCTTTCTTGGTAAGGGCTACTCACTTAAAAATGACATCGAATGTCAAAAAAGTTTGTTAGAAGTAGAATAAAGTTGAGAAAAGGGTACTTTGATTTTTAATTTTCATGTACAGAATATACTGTAAAAGCTACACAAATTTATACAGCAATATTATAGTCGTATTCTTAATGGATTAGGCTGTGATAGCTTTGTGAGCCAAGCCTGTTCCGGCGTTCATCTTTTCCTCGGTTTTCCTTTGCATCTTCTGCCTTGTGGTTGATACAACCATGCTACATGTTTGTATGCAACCATGGGTAGCCGATCATGCTACATACTCGACAGATGTTCTGACCACTTTTTTTTGTAGCTCCTGATATCTTTGTAGCTTGTGAGGTTGTTAGTGGTATTGTTCCACATTTTCCCCTTATTACCTCATTTACAGCAATATACCACTTACAGAAAGACGAGACGCTTTAAGCTGGATTCCCTCACAACAGCTACTATAAACAGTGGAAATATAATTTCCACGAATTTTGATAAATTGGACTATTCCTATTCATCCCGGCCGAGCAACTATTAGAACTTTTAGGAATTACATTTCCAGTGTTCACTGTCACTGTTGTGTGGGAATCCAGATTTTAGTTAGTCTGTGAATAGAAGCTAAAAATTTGAAGAATAGGATAAGAATATATTTCTCTTCTATTCAGTACTATTGACAGATAAGCTCATTCGCCAAAACGTGTTTGAAGAACAAGAATCTGTATTCTGCATTATTTTTATTCTAGTCTTCAGATTTCACGGCTCATGAATTCTGAAACTGGAGTCAGGTACTAATCAAGCTTTTGTATACAAAATATTTTTCCTCCACTTTCTGTCTAAAATGCTTACTTTACTCCCTGGAACATAATATTAAAGTGTCACTTTTTCGCTCTCGGGAGGAAAAAACAGGAAAACTCCCTAGAGCGTAAAAGTGACTCCATTTAAATAACATGGGAAGCATCTCTATTTTAAAACGTACATTTGAAACTTAGACCAGTTATATATTGTTATATATTATTGACCCATTTTATATTCATACTGAAAGTCGATGAAGCCAACATCTACTGTCATATCACCAATCTTGACGTCACAACAGTGACGTCACGCATCGTATAGAAATTATAGAAAACTTTTTTGAGTTTGTTGTGTAAGTGTTTGTGGTGTTTAACTTACATTGTTGTTAAACATAGCTTGTTTTCCAAAGCAGATTGTTATTTATTTATGTAATTATCATTTATGAAAATGGTAATCTCCTGCGCAGCATATAATTGCACTGAAACTTTTAGGAAAAAAAAGTGGAATATCTTTTCATGCGTCAGTTGAAATTTATACACATAAATATTGTATGTTGTAACATACTGTAATATTATCCTTGGTTATGATGTAAGTGAAATCATTGCAGCATGACGATAAATTAGTTTTGTAGGCTACCCTACCTTATTATTTTCGAAACACATTATATCTTTGAAGCCGATATCACATAACACATTAAAACTTAACCGATATCGTTTTTGCCCGTAGCTAGAAATAGCCTAAAAACACCATGAATCTGAAATAGACACAATCTGAAAGTTTTTTATACAATGCGTGACGTCACTTTTGTGACGTCAAGATCGGTGATATGACAGTAGATGTTGGCTTCAGAGGCTAGACTTCCCAGCGTGTCTATTCTATAACTGGTCTAAGATTTGAAATAGGTTAGAAGGTCTAAGCTCAGATGAGGAAGCATATAGAGTAGGTAGTCATTAAACCAACTGAATTCAATACCTCAACCAGACCAGATCAATATATGAAATTTATGTCTGTATGCTAAAATTATTACAAACTTCATATCACTATACTAAAAAAATGTATAATTTTTTTATTCCATGATATTCAAAATACCAGCCAACGAATATTCCTCATTAACTAATCAAATTTAAAACGGGAACTTCATCATAGCTGTAGTTGTGGCGGCCATTGTTATTACAACTTTTGCCGACAGATAGCGCTGTCGGCGGAGAACTGTGATTACAAGCCAGCTGTTTCTGTTTACTTTTTACTTTCCTTGCCCTACTACCATAGGTAAGGAAAGTATTGCTTTCCAAAAAAAATTAAGGTACCCTAATTTCAAGTTTTCTATACGTTTCAAGGTCCCCTGAGTCCAAAAACATGATTTTTGGGTGTTGGTCTGTGTGTGTGTGTGTGTGTATGTGTGTGTGTGTGTGTATGTGTGTATGTCTGTGAACACGATAACTCCATTCCTAATCAGCCGATTGACTTGAAATTTTTAACTTAAGGTCCTTATACCATGAGAATCTGACAATAAGAAATTCAATAAAATTGAATTCAAAATGGCGGAAAAAATGGCGTATAATTACTAAAAAACCATGTTTTTCACGGTTTTCTCGAAAACGGCTCTAACGATTTTTTTCAAATTTATACCATGGATAGCTATTTATAAGCCCTATCAACTGACATGAGTCTCATTTCTGGGAAAATTGCAGGAGCTCCGTAATATTCTTGTGAAAAATGACGGATAATCACTAAAAAACCATGTTATTCACTGTTTTCTCGAAAACGGCTCTAACGATTTTCTTTAAATTCATACCATGTATAGCTATTTATAAGCCCTATCAACTGACATGAGTCTCATTTCTGAGAAAATTGCAGGAGCTCCGTAATATACTTGAGAAAAATGGCGGATAATTACTAAAAAAACCATGTTTTTCACGATTTTCTCAAAATAACTCGACCGATTTTTTTCAAATTCATACTCTGTATAGTTATTTATCAGCTCTATTAACTGGCATGAGTCTCCTTTCTGGGACACTAATGGGGGGTCCACCCCATCCATGAGAAATGGACTTTGTAACCTCCTTCTCGTGCATGGGGTAGGTAGGTAGAGCAGTTCATAAAAAGAACACATAGTCGAGATATTTCATCTGTAGAACAGCTGTTTTGACGACTTAAAAAAAATGACGACTAAAAAAATCATCGAATTTCATAATTTACACAAAGGAAAAGTACTCTGAAAGCAATTATAATATATACACATATACAAAAGTCTTATCGTAGTTTCAAATATGAGCAAGGAAAGTTGTGTGAGTGTACCACACCAGATTTTTAGTTTAGATTATGTTGTAACACATTGTTTGGTCACGTACGTTTTTAAAAATTATTCTATTTGCAGTTTTTATAAAAATGTAGGTTGAGGAAAAATGTTGTGTATATCACGAGTGAAAAATGTTTTTTCTCCCTCAGGAAAATTATAGCCCGGCTTCGCCTCGGGCTTCAAACTTTTCCCTCAGGGCGCAAAAACAGTACTTTTCACACTAGATATACAAATAACTGTATTACCACATCCTCAAATCTTAACTTTCAAAATCTTTAAAACTAAACAGAATTTTAACTCAAGATTTGCAAGTGATCACAAATTTTACCAACAAAAGTTTTTGTTCATATTTTCATCAGTTTGTAATGTGAAAAATTCAATAGAAAGATTCAATACATTTGTTTGTTTGGATTGTGAATTAGAGTTAACTAAAAAATGTGAAAATCACATAACCTAGCTACATTTGGACTGTTGTATAAATTAGAATTGGAACCGTTTTGGGCTTTAAATAAGCTAATAAATTTTATTTTTATTCAATCTATTTATTATCCTGTGGTACTTTTCTAGAAGTTGTGTAATTCTGAATGATTGAATCCAAAATGGCTTGCGTATATGTAGAAACTACCATGAAACCACTCATTATCATCGTGAATCTACTACACCTCTATCTCGCAAGGGATTATTTCCGCGAGGGTCACCCCCCCACCAACAAAAATCCATATGAATTTACTTTTTTACCTCTATCGTCATATCGCCAGCACACTGTCAAGACAAGATAATTTCCATTTTTCGCCGGTCACAGCGCTTTATGCGAAATATTCGCGTCGCTGACGAAGCATACTCATCAGTGTCCAGCCTGGCAAACGATCTTCAGCTATCGGATTATTGAAGCGGCATTTTTGTCGGACAATCTGATCAGAGAGCGGCTTTTCCGGCCGATGAGGTACCTATAGTCTCATTCACTCTAATCTGTCAGCATGCCTCAAGCAGATGCTTCCCATTGAGCCAATGCTGACGATCAGTGGTCCTGATCGCAGAGGGAGAGAGCGAGTGACGTCACTTCACTTATCGCTTCATTTCCCAGCAATCATTAAACTGGCGGAAACTTATTTCCGGTACACCCCCTCCCATACACCGCCCCTCTTCCGGGTTTCCGTCGCCTGATGAAAACACTTCTCACCTATATGGCGGATAGCGGCCGACCAATCGAAAGTATGGAAACTGCCGCTCCATGTTTCGAAACTTCCAATCTATAAACACATAGCAATCGGGTTTTAAAACGTGGATATTTCAATTGGTATCAATCAAGGTACCAGGAATAAAATATTTTGTATCTTAGATACATTGGTATTAATGAACATAACTTTCTCCCATGAAATTGATAATCTTACAGCCTACAAAAACGGATGAATACGGCTGGAGTAGAAATAAAGCACAAATTCACAAAATAATTCAAAACTTCCAATATACGAACACATAACAAAAGTATTTTGAAACAGGAATATTCCAATTTTTTTCAATGGATGGTTTAAAACTTTAAGATAAGATATCCATTTATTCAACACAGTATATCATACAATAAACAGTTGAACATCATTCAACAACTTTGAATGAATATCCTCAATGACCAGATTAACAAACAGGCATATTTTCGGTGATATAATTACACATTTACAATCTATTGAAATGAATAAATACAGAGATGATAAAGTAGAACAGAACAAAAATACAGTTAGTTTCAAAACTCCCAATCTACTAATATGACGATGGGATTTGAAGTATGAATTATCTTAAATGACGTTGTTTGTCCCAATTGATTGACACAATTTTTTCCATGATAAGATGAGTTTTCAGTCTACAAACAAAGAAATGGAATTGAAAATAAGAAATATTTCTATGGTGTTGTTTGTCTAGATCGATATCCAAACAGAAGAAAATCTATGCTCAGATGAATTTATTGTTTTGTTTTTGTGTTTTCAGTATGCATATATTGTGCATATTTTAAATCGATAATTGAGTCAATTTTATGTGATAAAGAACAAGATACTGTCAAATTGAATAAGTCCTTCTATATTTCCAGGTTAATATTCTCATTACATCATTTTTTAGAAAACATTAAAAAATACTACATGATCTTGACTTTTTGAGAATAGTTGCTCTCTTCATCAATACTTTTCTGTCATTAATAATTGTATTGATATCATTAAATTTCTCAAGTGGAACCGCAATAATACTATACTGTTATTACTTTACTGTATATTCTGTTACTTTTAGAGTGCTTCTTTGGGGTAAGCAACTTTAGTACGTCAAGTTTTCAGTTCATCAAGTTTCTGTTGTTTCCAGAAAGGCTATTATTTCTATTCAAAGTATATTATTTATCAAAGTATATTATCTACTCACAGTATGTTATTTCTATTCGATTATGAAATTATCAAAAAATTCTGAATAATATCAGCATATTGCTATTTTAGGCAAAAACTTACTCCTCACTTATCCCGAATTTTTAACATTGAACTAACTTCAATGTTCGCGGCCTAACCCATTCTCACTGATCCTAACTTGTGTTCGACAGTGTATATCAGTCTGAAACTTGACAAACTAAATGTCTCAACATCTCAATTGTTCCAGAATATCAAGGAATGGTCGAGATAGATACTTGATGAACTGAAAACTTGACTAACTGAGACCCTCTCTTCCTGTGAATGTGCATGTTGAAGAGAGATTTAATGGTTTTCATAAGAGATCACACTGAGGATATGAGTGATGATGAGGGTGAGAATGAGAGAGGAATGAGAGAAAGGTGGAGAGAGAAAGAGAGAGAGAGAAGAGAGAGAAAGGGAGAGAGATACAGAAGCTCGCGGATCCAACAACATGTAACTGCCTCAGGAGACCAGACTCTGTGTTGGCGAGATTTTTATTTGGTAATGTTTGAGAACTTTCATTATGTAATGTTCAAGAACAGCTTTCCATCAGCATGCTTTTATGAAATATTAAATCCTCGACTCTAAAAAAACAGTAATTTCTTATCGTGAGGCAAGTCATAACGTTGTTGTGGCTTCATTAGGTTTCTATCACCTAATCCTGAAATTCAGTTTTATTGTATAATTTATTCAAATTTGACTTTTCAAATTATATCGAACGTAACAGGAAATGAAAAATACCCATAAGAGTTGTGAAATCTTCGAATATAATTTGTGAAATGATAATTTTATTCTATGATGCACAAATCATGAGAATGATTGGAAGAGGAACACAATATTATCCAACACACCCAAAACCTGTTTGCCAAATTGTGACAGATGTGCATAGTTTTCAAAAAATTAAGTTTTTATTCATCAGAAGATTTATTAGTAGATTAGTAGATTGATTTTGATTTTTCATTCAAAGTAGATAGATGTATATATGTATGCAATCTCATAAATTAGGCTAGTTACACGAACATCGATTTTTTGCGGTCCTTTTAAATCCTATCTGATTAAACAAATGGTGTCAAACAGCTGATGTTTGTCAAGTTCTTTTTAATCTGAATTCATAAGAAGAGCAAAAAATCGTACGACCAGAAATCGATGTGTGCTAAAAATCAAAGTACAATTTTCAGTCAAAATATATACAAGCTGAAAATTTTAAATTCAAATGGATTAGAAATTGAACTGGTTGCATTAAATATTACTTCTGAAAAATATTGAGTTTTGAAAAAATTAACATTTTTGAAAGAACAGGAAAAAATGAACGCACACAGACGTACTGAGTTTGAAAGAAAGTGCTATAGCTATAGCTTTCCAATATACCTTATACCCTCCTTATACCTTATACTTTATATTCCAATATACCTTTTCTATACCTTATAGCTTTCCAAACTAGTGCAAATGAGAGGAGAATCAAATGTAGCCTGAAACAGTAATAATATTGTTACATATTTATCAAATCAAACCACTTGCTGTACATCAAGTTACTGAACGCTGAGCCAAGAACTTTTAATAATTATTCTAGGGTTAAAGAAATGAGACGAGGCAGCCGAAAACAATGGATGAACAGGTGGAAGTTCTAGTAACCCTTCAGTGGTCGCCTATTGTAATTGAATTTTGACATTTTCGTGGTCTATTGTTAAGGTTTCCATTCCGAGGAATATATTGGTGGACCAGTGTGATTACTTAAAGGCACTTTCAGCTGTAAACCAGTGGTAGCATACAGTGATTTGATAAACACACACATTACTTTCGATGATAAGTACAAATTTAGTCAAATGTACGTGGTGTGTAAGTCTAAGTAAAGCCCACATCGATTCTTGGGCGTACATTTGTTTGCCGTCCTTATAAATTCTACGATATTGAATGGAACTTGACATACACATAATAAACACTCAATCTAATAGAATTTAAAAGGACGCCAAAAAATCGCGTAAAATCCCATTCTCGTAATAGATTACTGAATTTTTTTGACTAGTCTTTGACGTCGTCATACCATAAAAATTCAAGTATTTTAGCTCAAGGTCGGTCTCAGTTTTTTAGGTTTATCATAATAAAAATTTTTGAAATAATCACTTGGCTAGTGATTATAATCAAACATCAAATTATACACTTGGTAATGATTCACAGGAGACAGAACTATTTGCAAGAACAAAGCAAGAAACTCCACTTAGGAAGTATCTTATTGTATGTAACTCGAGTTAGTTTGTGAACAAGTTGAGTTTCATCAAATGAACCATTGGGGAATAATAAAATTATATACAAGTACTTGATCACTGATACACATTCAATAATTGTAGATACAATAAATACAAGTAACAGATGTAAGTAAGGAGCAAAGTAATAGATAAGTTGGTGCTACCAGCTAGAATTGCCTTCAAGAAAGCACACGGGGCCACTAATGGCCACTAAAAGGGTAATGAAGCGGAATCAGAGGACAATGAAGTATACTAGTCGAGAGTTAGTGGATGCACATTTTTGGAACAATAGCCCAGCACACAGGTAGCGCGGCCCGGTCTCCTTTCTTTTATCCCTATTCTATAATTATTATACTAGTTTTGACAAATATTGCCGTATTATCATATTGACATCTCCTACATCTCGGAAGAAACATGAAAAAGAAATATCTCCACAATATTGATTCGTGATGGCAAACCTTTCTTTACAATTCAAATGAAATGAAACCACTTTCAATAACAAAAGAATGGAACGAGGTGAATGGATAATAAGATGATAAACACAATAACTTTTTTGTTTTTGCAATCCATCAAAGGATTTTCGAGATGAAAACGGCAGTTCACCGATTTCAAGGTTGACAAAACAGAAGAGAAAGGTTAGATCAGGCGAATAGTTAAAATGAAAAGAGCCACAGTTTACGGTCCGGCTGTTCCACGTGATTAGGCGAATCAGGGACAAGGAGAAAGGAAGAGGGTGGTTTGGAAAACGTCCGACAGAGTGCGCTGAATCCCATAGAATGAGAATGTATGGTGAGGGAGGAAGGAGGTGAGGGAGGCGGTGCCTTTGACTTGAAAGACACGAATGGTTGATTCGAATCAGTGAATTATTAAATTCATCAAAGGAGCTGGCTGCAAATCGGCCACACATGTGTGAGCGCCTTCATAATCCAATATTGAAAGGCAGCTCATGATATAGAAAATCAGCGCGCCCACGTGTTCTATAATACGTATGTTTTCCACACCATTCGAGCTGGTTTGTTGAGAAGAATGGGATTGTTGTTGTGAGATCAGATAATTATAGCTTATAGATTATTTGTTTGTGAAGATTAATCTTATTTCTGTACTACCGGTATATTGATAGATTGATAATAGGATGCATACTCTTATAATCATGATAATAAACCAGTTTTTGAATATTTTGTCAAAATTATTCCCAGTTTCATTGTGAGATATAAATATAATCGACAGCAATAGACTCGTATTATTGTTATGAAAATTTGACTTCAGATTTTATAGGCTGTTTATAGGTAGCATGGGTACACTGTATAGAGTGTACAGTGACTATAAATACAGTGATTCTATATTCTCTGTAGTAGAATGAACATCATGACAATGAAGGAGACATTCAATATGAGTTTTACTATAATTTCAAGAGGCTTATTACGGTTGGTTAAGAACATGATTATATTTGAATTTTCACGATATAAAATTTTTGTATCATAGAGTTTTTTATATGAGAGATTTTTCGTTCATTTAATTTATTTGAAAATGGCAACGGTCAGCTTGAGATGTGATATAATTATGTCCGCCACTGTGCATAGGTATTTTCAAGTGTTATCTTTTATTAATTTAATTCATATTAGAATCTTTCTTGTATTATCCACTTTATTATTAGTTTCCCACTTGCGAAATAATGCTTCTTGTCAGTTTGTGTTGCGCTATATTTGAGCAGAATTTTGCTTTTTCAAGTTCATATTATCTTTACATTGTCTTAAATTTTCAATATTATGATTCGTTCGTTGGTATCAGGCGATTATATTAACAATGATCAAGTTGGAGCTATAGGTAATATATATCTGTCAATTTGAAGCTTATTGAAAACTAGATCTATACAAATTACAATCCTCCATTTCTCAGCTCAGACACTTGTTTGTACTTTGTATTTACATAAATTTAGTAAGTGACACTATCCATATATGTATTTGTGTTTGATGAATGAATGTTTTTGTCAATTCAATTCAATCCAATTCATGGCACAACATAATCTAAATTGTTCAATATTGTGGAAATCTAAAGGAAACTTTACCCACATAATAAACAGGACAATTCAAAAATTCAGTGCGATTCATAGATTCTTATGTATGATACATACATAAAAATAAAGTATTAATCGATGAGACTTCCCGCACCATTAATGGTGTAGGAATATATTATCTAGTATCCAAGAATAAGAACTGATTAATACAACTGATAAAAACTATTGAATGAATTTCCGATAGCATGATTATTAGAAACAATGTTTTCCTACAAAGCTACAGAAGTAATATAATTTCATTTGTCATCCAATCTGAGCTGGTCACAGTTATTCAATGTTTTCCTTCAAAGAAGAGAAAATTGATGTTTCAATGAAAGGTGTTGCGTGTCATTGTGAGGGTGATACTGATATTGACGATGATAATCGAATTAGACCTACTGAAAGATTGATATAAATTTCTGTATTTCATTCGAAATTCACTAGTCATTTCGAGTTACTAGACGCTTCAAATCGTTTCACTCATTAAGAAAAAAATACATAGTCTTTAATGTTTCAAATTCATTATCGTCTTAATAATGAGATCTTAAAACAAACTCAAATCGTAATACAAGTCACATAACATAAAAATATTACTTAAATGTTTCCAGAATTATTTATTGTCCTATCCTCTTAACAGAAATAATGATAATGATTTTCTCAGAGTTTCGCGGAGTATACTCAACGATACTTACTCATTAATATATCTACATACTTTTTTATTGATCTTGGATACTTATATTTTACTTACATTTCAAATTTTTATAACCAAATTCATTTTCTTTTAATCCATCATTGGCCAGTTCAAATATCGAATATAAAATCAAGTGTTATTCAATATGACTTCATTACAGATTACATAATATATTATCTTAATATTTAATATTTAGTCTATTTATTTTATTCCGGTGTTTGATGGTGTGGTGATGTGGTGATGTGGTGTGTGATCTCTCGCAGTTTTAGCTGGTTCTCATCTTCTGAGTTTCGTCGACAACGAACCGTATTGTTACTAGACCGGTCCATTGTCAAGAAACCCGAATTACGGAACCAACTTCAAACAATATTCCTCCTCTTCCTCCTCCTCCTCCTACCGCCTTCCCATGTCAAAACTTTAGTGCCGAACGCAGTAGATGTAGTTGTTGAATACTCCCTCCAATCCTCTCGGCTTGTCGGTGAAGATAATTTCGTCTATAGAGGTGGCTTTCCCGTTTTTCCACTTTCCAGATCAATATTGGCCTGAACTTGCAGTTTTAATAAACGTTAAGCACACAAAATAATGGTTCATATTGAATAAAATAAGAAATTATATTTTTCACACAAAGATGTTACAACAATAAACGCTTCTCAAACATTTAGCACACAAAATGGAAGGTAAACTACCAAAATACTCAATATCGAAACATCATTGCATAAACATAGACTAGACATCATTTTTTTCTCAAAAAATATAAAGTAGCCTACATTAATAGATATATGACCTTTTCACACAGAAGGTTTGAATAAGTATGACACAACGAGTAATGAGATAGTAGAAGGATGTACTTATATCTAAGTATAATGATAGCCTACTCATAATAATGAATGTGTTTAACCTACTCTAGAACATGGTACGCCATAGTGGAGTAGGTCAATTTCCACACAGAAAAAACTAAACAAGTAGAGGACACATTATAAGAATTTTTTGTAACTAACTATTGTATGTAATTCTAATCTATCTAATATTTTGTGTAATTGATGTTATAACTTCATACATATCCATCAAGTTTAGTAGTAGCCATATAAATCAAGTTAATTAGATCGATTATTACTATTTATCTAATTATCTTGACCATGAGTATTAAGTAACAACTGTATGTTGTTGGGAAAAACAATGTTACGTTTATAAACACACTGAATAATATAATATGATTGAAGGTATAGATTAATATTTTGGCACCATGCACATATAGTTAGATGTTGTCAGGAATCAGGGAGGGTGTATCAGAGGTGGATGTAGATAATTTCTATCTTACAGTATCTATCAATGCACAAACAATTCATGGCTTACTTGTGAAAAACAAACAATCACTTATCCAAAACATGCTTTCACTAATAAATCGATTGGTGTCATACAAACAAATCATCACTATATTCTATTTATCACCACTGAAATCGACTTGTATATCTAAATTCGCATAAACAGCCCATGTACTTCATAAACTTTCCAACATCTCTGTCAATGGAGATTTATGTCTGTCAGGATCATAATATCAAAACTCTATTCAAATCCACCTTTGATATCTCAGTCTAGATCATAATATCAATGAACACAAATTGGAGTTTATATATGATTTAATTGGAATCTTTTTATTCCAATCAAATCATAATACGACGTCAGAACTAGAAACTAGACAAAGTTCTGCAAACAGCTTCTGGCATAATTGTTTTTGATCGACTCGAATAGTTCGAAAATTGAGAAAAGCGAAGCAACGAATTATTAGTTTACCTTTTATTGAAGCCACCGTCATTTTGAGAAGCCTTGCAAACATCACCTACGTGATTGCATTGACAACTCGAAATAACCCAGACGGCTTTTATTGGCGCTCAAATCTCCTATGCATCCACATGAATTCACAAACAAACTCTAGAATTCGAAGTGACTGGAAGGAGATAGTTTGACTTATTTAAAATATGAGAGTTTAGATGGCTCAGATTCATTTACAGAGTTTTGGACCAACGAAACGGGAATAATTAAGTGATGGAAAATACAAATATTCCGTTGTTTTAGATTGATTCACGGTTTCCACATTAGAATGATCATTTCATTCTAGTTTGATCATTTATCAAGTCTATGTTCGGGATACCAGGGACTTTCGCATGATAAAATAAGGCTAGTAGTTTATAACTTTCCCATTCTAATAACCGTTTAAACAAGTAATAGGCCCCAGGGAGGAAGTAGATGATACTCCCATCATTTCTAGGATGGTCTGAAAGGTTCTCGTGTCGTCCAGGATGTAAGGTTTTTTGTGTGACAGAGTTTTGGATGTCAAGTTGCATGTCAATCTCTCTTGAGCTGTAGAAAAAATTTATTGTGAGAGATGAAAATTCAATATTATAACCTAGTTGATTATAAACTACTCTATACAACACCGGAAGTAAACCTAAAACAAACCTAGCCAGTAGGAGATCTCAGCTCTCGGCCAATGAGAATTCAGCCAATGGGACGCTTGATATTTCAGCCAGTGAATTGCGATTGTCCCAGAATGTCTGTGCCCAAGCCTTGAACTCAATGCTCTGGCAATAGGATAGGTGAGATCCAATTATGACTAAATACTTAGTCTTCCAGTGGCATCTTTCACACTTCTACTAAAATATTTCTATATTTTCATTTGAAAGTTTGAATTTTCATCGTCTTGTATTAGCAAGACCAATGAAACTCAGATATGCAGTATTTTCTCATACACAATATAGAAGTAGGAACGATAACGATGCAACGTGATATATTTTCTTCTATACCTATCCTACAAAGTTTTTGAATAAAGTTATGAATACTGTATAATTTTTTTATTTATTGAAGATTGCATACTTATATGTTTCTACAGATCATCTGGCAGCTCTGCAATTAGTTATATAAAATAATTATTTTCCAATTCCTGATACAGGAGAACTCTTGATCTCTAGTTTATAGAGGAAAAAAATACTGTTGCTCAGATTTTTCATCCGGAGAATTCTAGAAACAACAGTTTCCATTGACAAAAGATACCGCATGATCCTTCATAGCTCTTTCCATTCAACTGTATTACTTAGTGTTCTTCTTCTGTGGGGTAATTAATGCAAGTTTCCCCTCCAAATGAGATTTGCGTCCGATTACAATTAATCAGAAGTTCTGCGCATTTTTTTGAGATTCACTTGGATGAAGTTGCCGCCGCATTACTTTTTTTCAAGAATTGAATTCAGTTTCGCTCTGTGACAGCAAATTGCTTTTTATAAATAATTAATTCGCGGGGCCGGGAAAGAATGCTCTTGAAAGTTCCGAGGTGAGTTGCCGAGTGTTTTCTTTTCCTTGACTTTTTTCAAGAGAAATCAGATGATTCTATTATTCATGGTTCTGTATCGAATCACAGATTTCAGAAGACTTTTATTTATTCTATGATAAAATGTACCACAATGGGATAAAGTCGAGTATCTGGTACAAGTAGAACGTAAACTGAGAACCTTTAGTGAAAATTGTATCATACAATAATAGCACATGGAAGTCGGCTAGAACTCAACTAATAAAAGTTAATTTCTTAATGCTGAGATTGGAGAAGCATTTCGAGGCATCATTAGTTTATGAAATTATTTGATGCTTATATATGTGCAAGTGCACGCGTTGTCATGCATGACCAAGCGCGCAGATGAGAAACAAAATCTGGAAAGAGCATTAGGAACAACATTAAATGCGTGCACTTGACGGTTGCGTTCAATGTGAAGAGATACAGACAAATCAATGGCTCTCTCCAGATTTTTTCTCAGCTCATCTAACGTGCACTTGCACATACATGCATCCAATGAGATCATACTCTTGGGCATCACATCAATGAGAATCTGGTACGAATAGGATGTAAAATAAAAATACAGTTTGGACCTTCAAAAATGATTCTACTTGAACAAACATTAGAGAAAATGGCTAATGTTCATTCATAATATGAATTGCTTATACGCACTCTACTTCACTTCACTATTCGTATCTACAATGGAGCAACAGTGGTAGATTTATAAGTTCTGGAAAGTATTTCTCATTCATAAGTCAGTCTATTCTGTGAAATAAATAAATTGCGATTGTCGTTCATTGCAAACGAAATCTAGCGGACAGAATCCTGCAAAAGATGAGATCTATATAGTGTGGTCCACGTTATAATGACAGTGAAGAAAGATGAGAGAACAGCGTTGCTGATTCTGTGCCTAGTCATTGCCTTCTATGAAGGATCGCTGATACCGGTATATCTGATGTAATATCAATATTCTATTCTTGCTTCATCAATTATATTTTATTCAAGAAAAAATATTTTTTAATGATTAAATGATAAAGTTTCATAGTTGAGATTGTTAAATAATTATATTTGTACATTGTTCAAAAAAGATCTGGCAACGTTGCAGAGCTAGAAAAGGATAATATATCTGTTTTGTCGAACAGACGAGGATAGCAACACCAATTATAATAATACTGCCATATACGTGGAGCTCATCATAGGTAATTTTCGAACAGCTTGTATTTTGTGAAATATACTGTATTGAATCAGATGCGATTGACACACTCTGTAAACGGAACCAAGCAGAAAGAGTTGATCAAAAGAGAAATCAAAAGTTGAATGAGGAATCAAAGACTGCGCTTTTGAATGAGAGCCTACACACAGAGGGTGGCAACTTGCAGTAGATAAGTTGGGTGAATAGTATGGAGCGAACGGAGCGAGTTCCATCCATTCGTTGGCCTGTCAAAAAGCGGAAACTAGGTTTGTCATGTGACAAAGAGAAAGAGCGAGAGAGAGAGCGTCTATCTCCTGACGAAACATCCGCTCGTTCGAATCTCCATTGTTGACTCGGCAGCATAACCCTTGAAAATACTCGGCGCCAATACTCCACGAATACGCCGCCAATACTCCGCGACAACTCCGCGTGCGATTCAAATCTCACCACCACTCAATTAAAGGCGTACTTTTCTCATTAACTGCGTTCACTACCAACTTTCTCCGAGTTTTTTGAATTAAGTTGTTTGGTCCTGCCGTAGTCAGGTTTGTGTTTTCCTTTTGTTAACATTACACGTTGCCGAGTTCTAAGCATCGTACTGAAAATAATTGTTCTAACGATGTTAAATGAATCAATAAATTATTTGTACAATTCTGCTGACAGAAAACGTGTATAACTTCTCAATTTTCCGAAGTCGATGATTCAATTCTGGTGATAGGATTTGATTGATAGTATAGAATTATTGTAAAAATGAATAGCTCTAGTGATCATTAATTTAAATTATTATCTCCGAAGTGAGTTCATATTAATTTGTTGGAATAGAAACATAATAATACAGGATAGAAACATAATATAGGCCTAATATCGTAAAAAACGATATTTTGAGACGTGCAAGAATAGCTGTGTAATTAAGAAGTTTAAAGCTGGATTGCAACATATCAGTATCAGAGAAAGTGAACGGCAGAGTGGAAAAATAATTCCTATGTTTTTTAATCGAACTATTCCCACTCAGCCCGGCCGAGCAAGTATGAATAGTCCCATAAGATGTTGGGAATAATCTTCACATGCTCACTGGCACTGAAATATGTGGGTATCTAGCTTGAAGGAGGTTGAAGGTTTCAAGGTTTTTTTTATTGTAATTTGACTGCAATCTAACACTTTGGTTAATGAACAGTTCAATTCTAGCTTAAATTTATACGTAAAAGTTTGACATTAAAGGGGTATTCACTCCTTCACAGTCTAAGTGAGCAATGCCCATGCACTGTTGCTTTCAGAATCACTCTTACTACATTTAAACGAGATCTGTAGGCTTCTTCCTTTTCAGTCTTCTCACTGTATTAGAGTTGTCAATGAAGTGTAGAGCTTGGATGTTCTGATGATTATGTAGAGTCTCTTCATGGTTTCTGGCAGCCTTTGTGATCATGACATCGACTTCTTCCATCTGCAGGTCCCTGTGGAGATCCGAGTTTCTGACGAAGTATGGAGCATTGACAGCATTCCTCAAAACCTTGTTCTGGAATTTCTGGATGGTGTTGATGTTACTTTTTCTTGCACAGTCCCACAGCTGGATGCCATACAACCACACAGGCCGAAGAATTTGTCTATACAATAGTAATTTATTGTAGGTTGAAAGGCTTGAATTTCTCCCCAATAACCAGTACATTTTCGAGTATTTGAAATCCAGTTCTTCTCTCTTTTTTTGACGTGTGACTTCCATCGTAGTTTTGCATCTAGTGTCATTCCAAGATACTTAGCTTCATTTTCAAATGGAACTTCTTTGTTGTTCAATCTTATTGAGATGTACACATAATGCCTAATTGTGAAGACAACATGTGTGGACTTGCTTTCATTCAACTTAATCCGCCAGGTTCTAGTCCATTTCTCAATTTTCTTGGTGGATTCTTGCGCTTTACCTGTAGCTTCCTCATTAGTTTCTCCAACTGCTAAGACAGCTGTGTCATCTGCAAAGGTTGCAATAGTGTCATTTTCTGGCACAGGAAGATCGCTGGTGTAAAGCAGGTACAGAGTAGGGCCCAATACACTTCCTTCAGGTACTCCAGCTTTAATTGGTGTTAGTCCTGAGTAGCTATCACCTTGTTTCACTCGGAAGAATCTGTCTGACAGGTAAGATTTTAGCAATGAGGCATATTGCTGAGGTAAAACTTTTTGTAGATTTTTAATTGGACCTACATGCCACACTTTATCAAATGCCTGAGTGACGACTAAAAAGATAGCAGCACAATATTTTTTCTCTTCTAGAGTCTTCTCAATTACATGAGTAATTCTATGGACTTGCTGAACTGTTGAATGTTTTTCTCTAAATCCAAACTGATGATCAGGAATGAGTTGTCCACTCTCTATCACATGTTTCAATCTGGAGAGTAAAACTTTTTCTAAGATCTTGGCCATTACGGGTAATAGAGATATGGGTCTATAAGATGATGCATCATGTGGCGGTTTACCTGCCTTGGGACCATGCTGACTTCAGCTACCTTCCATGACAGTGGCACATACTTCATCCTCAAAGCTGCATTTATGAGAACTGTGAGTTTTTTCAAAGCTCTATCTGGTAGGGTTTTCAGAACTTCACCAGTAATGAGATCATATCCTGGAGCTTTCTTACAACTGGTTGTCTTGATAATACTTATCAGCTCATTTGTTGTTAAGGCTGGAATCTCTCTCATATCCTGTGATATTCCCATCTCATCATCTTCTACACCAGCTTGGAATTGATGAGGTTGAAAGACACTTTCCAGGTATTCTGCAAAACGTTCAGCTTTCTGTTCGTTATTCCTTGCCCACTCACCATTAATTGTTCTGATTGGTGTTTCTTGAACTGAGGGTTTTTTCAAGTACTTTGTAGCTTTCCAGAGTGAATAATCAGAGTTCTTATCTGTAGCAAGGTTTCTGAGATATTCACTGATCATATCATTCTTATAGCTACTGATACATTCCTTCAGTTTCTTAGCTAGAAAATTCAAATGAGTTTCATCCACTGGTGCTCTTGTTTGCTGCCACTTTTTCCTCGCTTACCTCTTCTCATGGATAAGTTCCAATATGTGATGTGGATAATGTGAACCAGAAGACCTTGCTCTCTGTGTTGAATGTGGAGTGCTGTCCCAGGCTGCTTCTTGGATGTCCCTTGTGAACTTTTCAACCTCAGAATTCAACTGATCACAGCTTGTAATTTCCAGCTCAAAATCTAATTTTGCACACAATAATTCTTGGAATGCTGACTAGTCTGTTTGCCTATTAACTAGCCACAAATTACATTCTTTCATCACCATAGTTTCACCCACATTGAGGATCAATGCAGTATGATCAGAGCTCAGGTCTACACAATCTTCTATTTCCATGTAGTTTAATGATAAATTCCTGATTACAAAGAAATCTATCAAATCTGGTAATTTATTTTTATCAGTTGACCAATATGTGGGTCTATTTGATGACATTACTGAGCATTGCCTATCATTCATAGCTTGAAATAGCTGTCTTCCTTTTTGAGAGTTCAATCTTGAGTCCCAACTTACATGTTTTGCATTGAAATCCCCACCCATGATGAATCTGTTTCCTAGGTGGTCGAATAAATTCTTGTATACTTCATTGGTTATATTGTGTCTTGGAGGACTGTAAATGGCTGCTACAATAAATTGAAATCTTCTAGTTTCCACTGTAACTTTTGTCACTTGCATTTCTTCTGTTTGAATAGGTGAGTTTTCATAATGCTTCAGACCCTCTCTGATTATTATTGCACTTCTACCTCTAGCTTTATTTTGGGGATGAGAAGTATGATACAACTTGTAGCCTCTGAATGTCAGGTATGACTGGGTTGTGAAGTGAGTCTCACAGATTGAACATATATCTATTTTCTTAATTTGAAGTACTGCTATTAATTCTGCTTGTCTCTGTTGAAGGCCATTGGCATTCCACGTCATTATTCTCAATTGCTGGCTCATTTCTTCTTAGAAATTGAATGACTTTGGTTTATTTCTGTTTCACTTAGTCTTTGCTCAAATACAGTCAACATCGACTCCTGTTTTATAAGCTTCTCCAAGATGATGTTCAGGATACCACTCATACTTTGTTGTTGCGTTTCCTTCTTCTTTGAAGACACGGCTTCAGAGTAGCTCTTGTTCGGATTTGTGATAGAGGAGGTGCTGCTCTTGAATGCTCCTTTTGCAGGCTGGTTGTTCAATCCCTTCTGTTCCTCCTTTTCAGGCTTTTTGTTGGGTTTCTTTTCTTCAACAGTCTTCTGAACATTGGTTTTTCGTTGTCGTTGATTTTTTATTTTCTGTAGTTCTACAACTACACTACATCCTCTGTAGTTTGATGGATGTTTTCCTCCACAATGGACGCATTTAGGCTCCGACTCCTTCGGTTTTGTACAGCTGATTGTGCTGTGCTTCCCAGCACACTTCACACATCTTGGCTCCCTGTTACAATATTTCTGTGTGTGCCCAAAACCTTGACATTTTTTACATTGAGGCACTAATCTAGATGGAACCAATGACTCAATCTCCACTTTGCATCCCATTATATGTTTAATTTCGTATACCTTTTTCACATCTTCTTCAGTGCTGAAAGATAGAATAAACATGTCAAGTGGCTCCTTGGTCTTCCATTTAAATTTATTTACAGCATTCATTATCTTGAATCCTCTATTTTTGAGGTCAGCAACTATGCTTTCTGGTTGGCAAGTGCTATGCAGTTCCTTGGCCATCACTCTTATTGGTCTCGTTTGTTTGTTCTCATACGAGTACCATGGGTATTTTGCTTCATTCAACCATTTTGTTGCTTCTCTGAAATCTTTTTCAGACTGAAAATTTATTTTCAATGAATTTCCAGTCAATACTTTGAAATTTAAAGTTTCCTTACTGGCAAATTTTGTTAATATCTCCTCATATACTTTTTGAAAAGATTTTACGTTTTTCACTATCACTGGTGGAAGGGGTGGAATCTTTTTGCTCTTGGCTGGCAACTTTTCTGCAACGGATGATCCATGTTGTGCAACATCTGACTGCTTTTGAATGTCATGACGGGATGAATCAATCGGAGGGGAAATCAAGAGCTTCCTCTTTTTTGAAGATCGCTTATTGCGAGCTCTGACCCACTCAGTTTCTTCTGCTAGTGTCGTCATTGGTTTCATATAATATAACCTGGTTTGATGAAGAAGATTTTCCTCGATTATCCATAGCTTTGTGTGACGTACTACCTCCTGAACACAAAGCTTCAAGATTTTCAATTCTCTTGATTAACTGTTGTTTTTCTTCCTCAGATTTCTTCCACTTCAGCTCAGTCTCCTTCCAAGCATTATATAGGATCTGCTCTGGGTGTCAAGGTGTTATTATTTTAGAAGCAAAATATATACCATATGAATCCGCACATAAGTTTAAATTGTATCATCTGATAACAAAAAATTTATCGAATAAAGCTCGGGACACATATAACCGCACCGAGCCCGTGCCGAGGTACGGCCGAGCTACGTCCGTGACACGGTGATGATGGTAGGAGAACACACATATCCGAGCGATAGCCGAGCGACTCGGCTCAGTTCTGTAGTGCTACTGTGGTCTGATTTCTGAATGTGTTAAACTATTGTTAATAATATTAAAGCTTTTACATCCGATTTAAATTTATATTTTTCAATTTTAAACTAATTACCTGTAGACACAGAAGATGAGAATCATAGTGCTGGTATATATTTCGGTACCACAATACACGGTAACAATACAGTACCACAATCAGTCATGTAACGTAAATATATATCAGCAAAAAAATTGTTATCTTTTGCCTTACGTTATCTCTAAACGTAATTAGTTTTAAATTTAAAATTTGAGACACAGTCATGGATTCCTTCTTTTATACTTTTTGTTGTTTATTTTATTTTTTATTATATTATATCTATTATACCTTTGGCTTGAGTTATTTGGTTCTACTTTTACTTTTTGTTTAACTTCTTATTTTTTCGTTCAACCATAATTCTCATTTCTTTGATCGTACAAAACTGGAAAATTCCGTATCTCTTCAATCAGTTTTCATTCTCCATGTTGAACGAGGCCGCACCATCTCCGTCAAAAAGTAAACTGAACTTGACGGTGACGGTGCGGGCACGGCTCGGGCATCATACACGGTGACGGTGCTGACGCGGTGCGGTAGTATGTGCCCCTACACGTTTGAAAGCATTTGTTTTTCTCACTCACCGTCACACGGCCGTGCCGCGGCGCGGGCTCGGTGCGGATAAATGTGTCCCGGTTATAAATGAGATCACTATATGTAATGAGAAGTATGAAGAATTCCATCATACGTATTTTGAAAATCCCTGTATCATGCATTATCCTGTACCCTGTATCCCTGTTTCAATAGTACCCTCTGACAACCAAAATCAATTCTCAATGTATGAATGAGCTCCTTTAACGTTTCGTAATGAGAAGGATGAAGGATGTATTTCATACATACGACGTATTTAGGAATCACTGTATCTTGTATTATCATGTATCCATGTATCCATTGTAAGGTTTTTTTATCTACCAGTTTCGAGAATGCTAGGTGTAATGGTTTTAATTAGAAATCAAAAACAATAATTTGCAAACTTTTTAAAAGGAGGTTAGGATGGCCGGAATTAAATTTATTTCTAAAATACAGGAAAATCTAATCAGGAAAATTGATATTACGTAGGATGATTGTGGATAGAAAGTAATTAGGTCAGGGAAGTATGGATTGAAGCTGGCAATGACAATTAATAAAATAATGTTTATCTTTGTACTCACCGATGACGTTAATGATATAGATTGCATACATGCACACGGTTTTATCAGCGAACTTCATGTATCTGGATATTTTCGACAGAATGTGGCTTTTACGGCACAACACACGGCGACACGAGACGCGACACCCGGCACGAGTTACAGGATGCAGCAACTCTCTACCACTGAACTCTCTACACGGCAACTTCCGGGATCGCACTGTACACGGTAAACTTTTGAACCGCACTGTCGATTTGTTTCTGATATTTCTTGCTTATCATTTGCCAGTAAATGAATGTAAGGAAGGGTGAAGAACTGTTTTGAACCATTAAAGAGCTCGGCTAGAGCTGCCTTATCTGTTAGTTGGCAGATAGCAGGGTTGGAATTTTTATTTGTATTAAAATCGGAAATATTCTAGATATTTTCACATACCAAGAAAATAGATCGTTACACCATAAGAGGGAGAAAATCATACTTAAAAATAACGTACATTTTTATCATCCCAACTCATTAATCTTCTTTCCTTATCCTGTATCCTTTATTATACTGTCTTTTTGAGATGAAATGAAAAAATAAAAACGTTCTTTATTTGGCGGAGTTAGGACTTCTTCTTCTTCTTCTCACAAACAAGGATTAGGCTAACCCCTGTTCTGACTCTCATCCAGCTAATTATTCAAATAAGCCTACTGTTTATTGCAAAATTTCCTATTATTGCCACCGCTTGCGTGGTTTGCCAACATCCCTTTTGCCTGCTGGCTGATAATTATAGATTTTTAATGGTATTCTTTCAGCGGGCATGTTCCCTCCATTGATGCTGATTCTCTACAACTCTTTAATTCATGCTGTAGATATTCAATTCTCCCCTAATATCACTCAACTTATTATACTGTAACCTTTATTATTCAATTGATTCTTTGGATGGGAATTCGTTGATTAACGAATTCGGATGATTAATTGAATTATTGATAGAGCAAGTAGAACAAACATAGTTAGTAGAGCAATCAATTATTGTGTCCATTAGGTGGCCTATCAGTTTTGAGTGGTTTGTAGCTGTATTGCTACAGCTTGTCTTTAATACAGTGTTGAGTGGAACCACAAGAAGCAACCAATGAGGAAAACGCAGCACTAGAAGCATCACTTGAAGCCCTGTAATTTCGGGCTGACTTGATTATATCACCTGTGCACCCACTGAGATGAAACAACTCCACCGGAATTTCACCAAGATGGAATGGGGGAGTCAGACAGAGGAAATTGAGATGAAGAGGAAGGAAACGAAGAAGAAGGTAGTGGAGGAGAGTGACTAGTAAAGGAAGAAGGTTGAGAAGGAGGAGGAAGAGGGGGAGGAGGTAGAGAAGGAGAGGGTGATAGAGGCGTGAGGAGAGGGAAATGACATGAAGAGGAAGGAAAGGAAGAAAAAGGTGGTGGAGAAGAGTGAGAAGAAGAGGAAGAAGGTGTAGGAGAAGGAGGAAGAGGAGGAAGAGAAGGAAAAGGAGGAACAGGAGGAGATGGAGATGGAGGCGTGAGGAGAGGGAATTGACATGAAGAGGAAGGAAAGAAAGAAATAGGTGGAGCAGGAGAGTGAAATGAAAGTGAGATGAGATGAAAGAGGGGTGTGTGAGAGGGAGAGAATGAGAGAGACAGTAAGGAGGAAGAAAATGAGGTGAGGAAGTAGGAAGAAGAGAAAGGGAAGGAAGATGGAGGAGGGTTGTGAGTGAGAAATAAGCGAAGGAAATAGTGATAAAGAGGAATAAAAGGAAGAGTAGTAGGAGATTAAGATGTAAGAGGGTGGGAAATTTAGATTCAGATTCCTTTATTCATGTGTTTAACAATACAAAATTCAACTTACGTTCTAGCGTTAAAAATAAATACTAGTAGCAGTAAAATAAAATGGTGAATCATATTAAACTAAAGAGTTCTACAATAATATTGAACATGAAAAATGACGAAATATACGAGAGTTAAGGTACTACTGTAATGTTTTTTAGGAAGGTACTACTGTAATGGGGAGTGGGAGAGAATGAGATAGACAGTAAGGAGGAAATGAGCTGAGGAAATGGGATTAAAAGCAAGGAAAAAATATGGGGTGGGGGAGAGAGCGGGAAAGGAGTGAGGTGATAAAGATGAGGGGGACACTGAGGAAGTGGGAGAGAAAGAGGAAGACTATAAGGATGTATGAGAGAATTGAGAAGGTAGAAGCAGGAGCAGAGAAGTTAGATGAAGCTTGTAGGGAGGAGTAATAGAGGAGTAAAATTATGCAAGAGAAACAAAGATGAGGAGTAGGAGATGAGGAGGTGGGAGAGAATAAGTAAGCCGGTTAGGAGATTGTAGAGAATGTGGAGAAACCTGAGAAGAAGAATGACGATAGCAAGGTAATGGAAAAGGAATAAAATTGGGCCAGATAGAGGAAAGGGGTAGTGAAGAAGAATGAGAAAGGGAATGAGAACGGAAGTGGATGAAAGGATAAAAGGAGGAGTTGAGAAAGAGAAGAGAAGGATGAAGTTGCAGTTGAATAGCCGGATG
Source organism: Nilaparvata lugens (assembly GCF_014356525.2). Taxonomy (NCBI): domain Eukaryota; kingdom Metazoa; phylum Arthropoda; class Insecta; order Hemiptera; family Delphacidae; genus Nilaparvata; species Nilaparvata lugens. The sequence continues at coordinate 26,266,418 of NC_052506.1, forward strand.
GTGAAGGAGAAAGGAGAGAAAATGAGGTTAGGAAATGAAAAGTAGTATAGAGGACAAAAAGGAATTGAAATAAAATGAATCAACTAGTAGAAGGAAAAGAGTCGGATTTGTTGTAGATAGGTTATGAAGAGGGTGGTGCATTGATGAAGAGGTGAACAGGAGTGATGAGAAAGATATGTTGAGATGGGAACAGGGCAGACGATAGGAAGAAACTAGAATAAAAGAGAAATTTTATATAAAATCTGAGAAGACGAGTGAATGCTCAATTGAATGAGCTTGGAGAAGAAGATGGAAACGAAGCTGGAGAAGAAGAAGGATGTGTTTAGAACAGGGAGGAAACGAGAATAAAGAAACATCGAAAAGTCTTGTCTGGTGTGTCTAACAAGACATAATAGTCTTCTCTTAAAATAAAATATTAATCTCAGTACAAACCACAACATGTTTTAGACATTAATGTCCGAAAATAAATTAATGTGATAAAATAATTTAAAAGGGTACTGAGATCTATATTTTATCTATATTAAAAGTAGCCCTAGAGAAAAAAGACAATAGTCTTCTCTTGTCTTTCATGTCTATAACCTTTTCTAATACTCTTTGTCTAATAATTCTCTTGTACTTGTATGAACAGACAAGATATGGAAAGGATAATGTGAAATATGAAGAAGAGAAGAATAAAAGGAAGTGGAAGTAGTAAAATTGCTATGAGAAGGAAGAAAGCTGAAACAAAGGAAAAGGAAAATAGAACTACTGGAAGTCAAATAATAGTGGAAGAATATATTATTTAAGAAACTATAATCATAGAGAAAAGAATACTTTACCCTATTCATAGAGATATAAATACTTCATAATTTTTATTATCATGATATTCAATCTCTGATATAACTATTGGGAGAAAGAGAAGAGTAAGGATAGAACAAGAATAATGAAAGAAGGAAAGGAAAGGTAGAACATTGATGAAGAGGTGAGGGCGATAGTGGGAACAAATCGCGCACACTACCAACTTGGCAATTTAAGTTGCGCGCCGACTTGCATAGTGAGGGGTGCTCCCACCCTAAGCAGATTGCAAACCCACGGTGGCAAAATAATGACAAAGTCACTGCCGGTGGTGGGAGGGGGTACTTCACTTTGTACACACCAGCGATGCGGAAGTCAACATGGGGGAGAGAGAGAGAGGAAGTTACAGAGAGATAGAGTAAGAGAGAGAGAGAGTGAGAGAGTGAGGGCGAGTTAGTGATTGAGTGAGCGTCACCCGAAAACGCACTGTCCATCAAAGAGTATCTCACAACTCAATTTGTGTATCATAGCGAACGGACCACTGCTTCAACCTTAGGGTAGCAGTCACGCCACGCGTTTTAGCGAGCTACAAGTGACAGCGACAGAGCGACACAAACATCGCGCGACGGTCGTGCATCAAACTAATAATACGACCGCTTCCGTACCACTCAACCGGAGCTTTAACTCAATTGCATGTAGCCATCAAAATAATAATTTTATTAACGCGAGTGATGATCACTATCAGTCGCTGCATCGCGCCACTCTCACACTCTCTCTCTTTCTTTCTCTCTCTCTCTCTCTCTGCCGTTCTCTTTGTGTCGTGTGATACCTGTCGTCAAATCAAGACCCTTTCAAAAACCTCTTGTTAGATACAAAATATGGCTTGCGTGGAGACAAATAATGTTGAGGTCCCTTCAGCTCAATCACAGGAAGTTCGGTTATTGATTTATACCTACAGATTTTCCTAAGGTGAGTCAGTGCTCCTTTAATGAGAAATGCTCGTTGAACTTCTTTGATATATGTATTGTGTTCAAGTGTTATTGTCTATTCTCACGATCAGTACATCATTCATTTTCCCTATCATATTATAGAAAGAGGAAAAATTAGGTAACCTGGTGCTATGAGCTATTGTATTTCAACATCTTCGTTGCCAGATTTACAATAAATTATTCTAAACGATCCTTCAATCACAAAAATAACCTGTAATCATCTGAGAATCACATTTCTAACAAAAGTGGTATTAATATTACTGAATCAACAAAATGAATCTCCGAGAATGCTTTGGAGACTATCGATGAAATATCGAACAAGACAGAATGTGGACCGAAATCAATGCAATTGTGAAGTAGGTAGGCCCACTCAGACATGATCAAATATTTGAGGAAACATTATTTGATCACGGTCAGGACGCTGTTGGCATAGCAACCGTTCGTAAGCTGCTTTCATCAGTTTTGTTAGATCGGTACACCTGCCAACCGTACACTCAACAATTGCTGCGAAATATTGGTGTAGAGTTCTCAGATTTAATTGAAGGGTGATGCATTTGAAGACATCTTTCAATTCACGAAGCTTGTTATAACGTTTTTAAATCTTCAATAAATAACACAATCATTCTCCAAAACTAGAGATGCAAACGTGTAGCTGAAGATGAGATTTTTTAAAAATGGAATTCGTTTGAACAAATGTCAGAAAGCTAATTTCTGTGGTTTATTTGAACGATCACTCTGTACAATTATCGATAGGTAGGCCTACATAAAATGCCTGTATCATGAACAACTGAGTGATTCATTTGATAGAAGATCAGGAAAAAAAAATTTTTTCATGGAAAAATATGAATTATTTGAACAATAGGAATAGCCTACCTATACAATTATTTTCTCAGTCCGAGCTTTCATTGATGATGGGCCCGGATTTTCTCCATGATCCCTGCAGGGCTGACAAGAACATTCACTCCAATATCGAAGATCCAACGACTTTTGAAAAGTCTTTGAAGAAATAATCTGATGTAATAAGGGTGGTAAAGTAGCAGCTCTGCCGCAAACGGGGATTGGATAAAGCAGGGGGGATGAAGTGACTCAATCGAACTTTAATCACATTTTCCAAAGAGACTGAGCTTATTAACGAACTTCCTTTATCGAAACTTTATTCATAGAAATTCTGTTGAATTTCTGATTTGCGTTGTGACGGGCGTTTCATCAGCCATCTTCGCCCTCTTTTGAATTCCAATCGCAATATTATCAACAGGGAAACTACCGTGACAAACTGTAACAAACTCCCACCAACAAAGAACAAACTACGTAGGTTTGATAGTTAAACTAGATTAGAATAAGATTAGATTCTCACGCACAAGCCTAAAGTTCATGTGTGCATCATCCTCAGATGATGATGATGATGATGAAGTCCTGAACAAATTTTTGCATGCAAAATTTCCTTGTGCTAGATACAGAGTGACCCAAAAACCTCATACTTTGAGAAATAAGTGGGATAGAGGAGAAATAGAGGAATTCAATTCCTATAGATTATAGATACTCTATATAACTGCTAGTATCATTTGAAGGATAGGTAAATATGAAAAAAGCTTCAACATGGAACATTCATTCTTCAATTCAAGAGATGTTTCTTTGGACACCCGTTGTCTCTCCCAACTTTGTGTCAAGAAATTGATAAAATATTCCCCCTAATTTTCATGAGTCAATTGATTTTCCATCAAATATTACAAAGTATTCTTGCCAGGTCTCTCAATTTATATGGTGACTGATGATAAATCAAACAGATTTATGGTGTAGTCTCTCTCTCTCTCTACTTACTCTGATTATTTTTGTGTCAATAACTTGATAACATATATAAGATATGAGATTAAGATGCATGTTCCGCTGAAATTGTCCGATGACTGGATTTGGCGTAAATATCTGAACACAGGAAAATGAACCGAAAATATGAGGTTGTTGGGCCACTCTGTATCTAGCACAGGGAAATTTTGTTTGCAAAAATTGGTTCTGGACTTCTTTTATGTATCGAAACAATAATAAATTAAGAAATCATAGCTACGATAAGTATTACAAGGTATATAGTGACTGGACTTATTAGCTGAGTGCTAGTTACTAGCTAAATAGAGCCTTTACAGTATCATAGTAGCCTAATCTTCCCCATTATGAAGAAAGTGGGAAATAATCATATTAAACGCGATACAAACAATTTAATAGAATAATTTTTTTACAAAATATTTGTTTTACCACTACTCTTTTGAACAGAGAAAATGAATTGGTTGAAAATTTCTCTAGAAAACTTATTAGAAAAAGATTCTCTACTATAATATTACAGTGTTGGCCTATGCTATAAAATAGCACGAAAACTTCTTCTTTTGTAACATTGTATTATATTCGCTTTCTATTCATATCTTTATTATAATTTGGGTTTTATTTTTTTTCTCCATTAATTATTATTCTGTATTTCAATAATATTTATTCACCTTTTTTGTAATATTGTATATATATATATTTATATATTTCTCAATTTGATTTGTTCAATTTAGTTATTATTAAGTGTTGTATTGGAGGGTTGAGTGTAAGAGAGGGCCGGCTGTGCCCTAACTCCGCCCTCCTAGGTAAAAAATAAAGGCAGCGATTCTATTCTATTCTATATCTTGAATACGCCGATTTTCACAGGCGAGACTTCCCTTGTTTGCAATGTCAACAAAATATCTGACGATAAATATTTATTCTGTGAAAGTGTTTGGAAAGCACACATGTGAATCAAATCTCACTCCTGTCATATGCCGATGATTGGAGTTTAAACTTGTATTAAACGATTACGGAATAATTCATGAACGTTGTACTGTTAGTAAACTACAAGAACCAACTTATACAAAGCAAGACTTTTACAAGTACGAGAATTTACTACTTGCAAAATTCGTCATTATCATTATTAGACTAGTCAATTGAATATTATTGACAATAGGTATTTTATATTCTGAATAGGAAAATATTCTCATTTTCGATAGGTCTCCTTTCCATAACTTTATCAAATAGAAGAGATTATTTCATCTAAAAATTAAGAATTCAAAACGTGATTTGATTCGATTTGATTTGATCCATTGCTATTTTCTGTATACATCTATATTACATCTTCTATATACAGACTTACACACATCTGTATAGAAAATACCTACACCTGTGTGTAGAGATGGTGAGAAAGCAATGTTAGTAGTATAGTAAGTAGTACAGGGTGTCTATAAAAGAACTCCGGGGTTTTAAGACAAAATATTTTAATAAACTAAAAAACGTACATACATGTTTTATACATGATTAGAAAGCCTATATTTTCAAGATTTTTTAACAACTTAGTAAAGTTCAATGTGAGCTCCGTGAGTGGCACGGCACACGTCGAAACGGTATTCTACCTCTTCCCATGTCCTGGCGAGCATGTCTGGGGGAACGGACGCCACGCAATTCACTATTCGTTCTCTGAGATAGCGAACATTTCGAATTTTCTCCGCATATACAAGATTCTTGATATGCCCCCAGAAGAAAAAGTCCAACGGAGTCATATCAGGGCTCCTTGGTGGCCATGGAATAGGTCCTTCCCTTCCAATCCACCTGTTGCCGAAACGAGCGTCCAGTGACTCACGGACACGCAAACTGAAGTGTGGCGGTGCCCCATCTTGTTGGAAATAAACTAAACCTTTCTCCGCCTCAATGTCATCCAACTGAGGATAAACATACTCCTCTAACATGTCACAATAGACATCACCATTGATATTCCTTTCGTCAAAAACGAAGGGTCCTATGACTCTGTCATGCATAAGAGCACACCAAACATTCACTTTGGGCGTGTCACGTTCGTACTCAATAAACTCATGGGGCGGTTCTGAACCCCAAACTCTGCAATTATGCCTGTTTACAGTTCCGTTCACATGAAAAGTAGCTTCATCACTAAAAACCACACTTTTTAAAAAATCATTATCTTCATCAATTTTATCCAGCATGGAAACAGAAAAGTCGAATCTCTTAACCTTGTCTGCCGGTTTGATATGGTGTAAAAGTTGAATCTTGTAGGCAGTTAAACGAAGTCTTTTATGAATTACCTTATGGACTGTTGATCTTGGTAACCCCAACTCCAGACTGCGTCTTGTTAACGATTTCTTAGGGCTTCGAGTGCATGAAGCTCGGATTCTGTCCACATTCTCTTGAGACACACGCGGCCTACCCGGCGACTTTTGCTTCAAAACACTTCCTGTTTCCTTGAAGTCACTTAACCACTGACGAATTGTTTTGTCTGTAGGCGGGTCAACACCATAGCTACGTCGAAAGTTTCTTTGTACAGTAACAACAGAATTAGTTTTCTATGAGCCAAATAACACATTGAGCCTTTTGTTGAGGCGTCGCCATAGCGCGGCAGTCCAGACGACACTGACTGCCTGCCGCAGCCGCTACGTTATTTCAAGGTCAACGCTCCGCAGCGCTGCCAACTGTTGAGAGAAACATTCCCAATTGGTATGAGTAAAACTCTTTGAGCTGCTTGTTTCAAAGGAATTGATCAAATTTTGCTATCTTTTATAGTTGAAAAAATATTAATTTTTTAAACCCCGGAGTTCTTTTATAGACACCCTGTATAGTAGTATTTCAATAAAAAAACATACTCATTGAACGTTGTTTTAGAATCACTTTCAGTTCCAATTAATTTCAATATATTTTATTTCAAATTTGAAGTAACATTCTAATTGAAAATGACTAATATTGATATTGACATGTTATAACCACGTGAAAAACTTTCAAGGTGGACGTAGGATATGTACAAGCGTATTGTGAATTTCTCTCGATTAAAATATCAAAAGTATTTAACGCGTACAGTGATTGTGTTATGTTTTATGAACAAGAATTTATAATCATTATTGTGATGAGATGAATCACAGATTGTGAATCTCAATTAAATTTTACGGTCGTCAGTATATGACACCGTATGACATCGACAAAGGCCTCTAAAAATGTTCACACAGAGTGATGTTCTAATATTGATTGATGCTTGATAATTATCAATAAATGCATTATTTTCCGGTCATGCTCATGGAAAATGATTGTTTCTGCTTTGATCTTCACTCTTCACGAGCTGATCACTAGTGTGTTTTTAAATATTGATATCAGAATCCTATAGCAAGTGCCCTGTAAAATGTGTATCAATCCTGTCACGCAAATGCTCGACATGTCCTGACTTTCAAGTCAGAATTTAATCGAATGTGATGAACACATCTGTTCCAATCACATCCCTTTTGGATGCGCCCTATATTCATTTCACATCGAGTACACTCGTCTCTGCAAAGTATTGGAAAATCTGTGTTTTAATAAATTTTCAATGAAATTGTCACTTCCCGGTATTCGTTTCCATCTCGCTGTTGTCGCTTCAAAGAAGTTGTTGTTGTTTTGATTTCCCAGTATTCATGGGGAAATGTTCTGTTGAAAGTGGATATTGATTGATTACGCATTCTGATTTGATTTCAAACCAAAGTAGACAATCGGGTTTGTCTTCTAACCAGATACGTGCAATAAACGTCCACTGTACAGATTTATGGAAGTCTGTATTCCTTAATCATTAGCCTATGATTTAGATCAGAATCTACGTTTGCATCCAATCAAACAATCTACTTGATTTGCTGCTCATTTAATAGGTAGCTCTAATCTTCCCTTGTATGATTCTCTTTATCTGTCTGTATGATTAATACTGTTGTAATAAAGGACAAATCAAATCACATTAAATCTTGTTATTATTATGCTTATTGAGGGGCTCGCGATTCAGATAAGGTTCAAACAATTTACAGGTGTAAACTTCACGATTATTAAGATATTTATATGACATTACAGCAATTTTCATGTTTGATTTCATTTTTATCAAAATACTAATCGAGGTTATCAAGTTTCGAGAGAGGTTACAACAATTTTTGAGTGAGATTTCTTTGCAATCATGATGTTAATTGAGGTTATCATGGTTCAGATGAGGTTCCAGCAATTACCAATCAGTTGTTATGATGATTATTGAGGTTACCACGAGCTAAATTACGCTACAGTAATTTTCAGATGAAATTCCATTGTTATCAAGATGTTACCAAGATTATTTCAACCCAGTTGAGATTGGGTTACAATTGCCAGCCCAACAATTAGGTCCCGAAGGTACCTGACCTTTGCAGGACCGAAGCTAGCCGACCCTTGCAGGTTGCTATCACGGTGACCAGCCTACCGTCTGACCGCCGACGTCTGATCATGAGTAACTCGATAGTTGTTAATTGACCACCTGATTTACCCGCAGCGCCAGACGCAAATAGATGCAATCAATTTAAGCTGGATGTGACGTCATCACGGTAACATATTGCAAGTGACCGCATGATGTTAGGGTGCCAAGCGTTTCCATCACAGCTGTACTATAGTGAGGTTCACGTTATAATGGCAATATTTGATTGACATTGGTGTTGCTACCTTCGAAAAAGCTGATAGCGCTATCCTTTTCTAGCTCCGCAACGTTGCCAGATGGTTTTCAACAATGTAGAAATATATTTAATTAACAAAATGTCCAACTTCAATATTATGAGAATGTATTATTAAATAATTGAAAAACGTTTTTTCAACGAATAAAATATAATTTATAAGAATGAACAGTTAATATATTAAATCATATATAGCGATACCATATCAGATATGTCTATAGAAGGCAGTGGCAAAGCAGAGAATCGGCAACGCAGTTCTCTTATCTTTATTCATTGCCATTATAACGAGGACCTCACCATAGGGTGCCAAGCATCTGTAATATAGCTAGCTGTACTAGCTAGGTGCTGTATTAGGTGTTCACTGCAAGGGTCTAACCGAGGAGGGTGATAGACATCCCTATTAAAGCTGTACAGGGTGTACCTGTTCTAGGTATACTATCGAGATACGAGTATACTTGATTACATAGGATAGAACAGAGTGATATCTTTATTTGATGACGTGGTGAAGTTTGGACAGAATTGTCTACTCTACCACTTAATCAGAAAGATTGGAAAAAGTATGGATTCGGTATAGGATTAGTTGTTGTAAGGGGTAAATTAGAAATAAGGTGGATATATTGAAATCAATTTAACTTAAAAATCAGTCGAAGTCTTGAATTTCTTCATCCATAACGAACTGCTATAATTATGTATCATCTCGTTTGTACACTGAAATGACGACTTGCAGACTATAATAATTTTGAAAAATATAAAATATTTACTCCCTGACTGGAGTAGGCCTATGCTTTCGGATCGATGGGATTCATTGTACATTTTATATTCTTCACAATGTTTACAGTCAGCAAGTCGTCATTCCAGTGTTAAAGCAGAGTCTTCTAGAATCTATTTTGATTAACACAAAATACTGAGACTACATTATTCAGTTCTGCTAGCGACAATGGACAGACGCTGAATGAATCCACTTCGCTTCTCTCGTCTTGCCGTGGACAGCTCTAAACGGCCTCACTAGATAGGAACCTAACCAACGTTAACTGTAATTGGCAGTTACTATTCTATTGAAAATATCCATCACAATTTCTGCCAATAGAAAGGAACGGTACAACTACAATTTAAGATACATTCTCCCATCAAGTGACAGGTATTTTCCGAATTCCTAACCAAATAAGGCATGATTGATAATCAATGGGACACAAATTCCTTGCCTTATAAGGTCATGAACCAAACTGATGCTCCAGGAAAATCGTTGATTTTCTTAGTACTATAACTTCTACGCACACACTTACAGAGTCAACACAACACAATGCAGAAAAGCAAAGCAGCGAAATAAAATGTTATACAGGACTGACTTCTCATGATAATTCGCATAATCCTCATCATTCACAATTGGATCAATGAATATTGTTACAGGGTAGTTTGAAACGAAAATCCTCCAATCCATGATTAATTTTTAAATACAGTCGAACCTCTCTATAACGAACCTCCACTTAACGAAATCCTCTACACAACGAATTTTTACCTGGTCCCATGACATTTTTGAGTTTTAGCTGCTTATTTACCTCTATGTAGAGAATTTCGGACCTCTCAACAACAAAGTTTTCTCTTGACTTCAACATACAAAGTGTAGTGTGTATTGGAAGCAGACGGTTATTTCCAAGGAATTGTTTAGTTTCAGCAGAAAGGTCAATAGACTGAAAATAATGGAAATTCAGGTAGGAAGAAGATAGGGTGGTGGACAGTTGATAGAGGATGAAACACATCTCGGAAATTGAATGCAAGTTACTGGATATTGAATTCCAAGAACTTGTCATTATTGTAGACCAGGCAGGTAAACGACTGGACTTCCCCATTCTTGCTTTTGTCACACATTTCAATTCTTTGAACTGACTATGATGATGATAGCTGTGACGGAACCTGAGGAGAAGAATCCGTCAGATCAAGAAGTTCTAGAGGCTTTCAAAATTATCAGGCAAGGATTAAAACTGGAAAATAGTGTACCAGACATGTCTGACTGTTTGAATAGATGTGAGTCGTTTATCAAACATGATTTTTTATTCAAATGGAAAATTGAACCGAAAATTACTCACTTTTTCAAATATGAAACATTAAAAAATAGGAAAGTTGATATTTATAGTGAAGTTATTGACAAAATAACCGTATTTTGCGTTCCATCTAATAGTAGTGTAAAGAGTTGAAAAATATTGCTACAGAGTACGAAAAATATGGCTACAGAGTTGAAAAATATTGCTACAGAGTATGTACTTTGATTAAACTTCACTAATAGTACAAATCAAGCTTTCTGAAATTAAATTGGTGAGTTTACTTACTTATTACATTCTATAAATATTCAAAAAACATGTTTTTTTCCAAACAGCATGAATTTTTAAATTTCTATATTAATATCGCGATGATATATGTTCTAAGTACCATATTCATTTATTTACTGCCGTGATACGATATTATAAGTTCCATAGGATCGTGGCAGGTTTCTTGACAGAACCTCTCAATAACGAATACCTCTCTGCAGCGAATTTTTTCTCGGGATAATCGACTTCGTTATACAGAGGTTCGACTGTAGTTGTTTTTTCATTGCGGATGATACCCACTTGATCTTTTCGCTTGTGCGTGTGTGATGAAAAATGCGTTGGTGGATTGATAAGATGCTTAGACGTCCATGCCATTGGCGGGATTCGAACCCACGAACAAGGCTATGCTAGCAGACCAAAGTTCCACTAGACCAACCCCACCGGAGAATGAAGGAATTCCAAAATATAAGTATATCAAATGTATCCATGCTCTTCCAATTTCGCTCTTGACTATTATTATCATCTTTGACATGTATATCATAGATACTCCTGAACAATTGTAGTCTACAATTAGCTCAGTATGCTGAGAGAGCTGTCTGGCAAATGACTGTGGCCATTACAGTTGTCCAACCGACCTGAGAGGGCAATCCTTAAAACACTATCCTGACTGCAAAGGGTTGATATAGGCTACTCCATCAGAGTGGGTAACTGAACTCAAAGGGTGGGTGACCAACTTATACAGGACACAAGCAACAACTGATACATGGGGCAAGTCACATTCTCATAGTGCAATCTCATTAACATTGAAATGAGTTGCATAATTATCATCATCATAGTCACCCCTCTAAATTCATCAGTCAGTGAACTACCAACTACCCCCTCATAGTTGATCGAATCCTTTGCTTTGCAGACCGCGTGGCACTTTATGAAGAGGATGCTCGCTCACCCAGAAACTGTTTACAAGAAGGCGGCGCACACCCAACAATAAACACAGCGAGGTTTGGTTTACAAGGCCCAATGACACCATGTGGACATGTCGCTTGCCTTCAAAGAGATAAAACTCGTTGTAGATGGCATCAGTAACCACTCTTCGATAATAGAGGGAGAGAGAGGGAGAGTTAGTGACAGGTAGTGTGTGTGAGAAAGCGAGTGAGAGTGAGAGGTTGAAAGAGAGATGGTGTGAGAGAGAGAGAGAGATAGATGAAGACATCAAGACATAGGATCCAACTTTTTCTGCTCAAGCAATAATTATGAAACTATCTAAATTTATCATAAAATTATAAAGAAGCACCTGAAGCATTGAAAACATGAATTTATTTATCAAGATTCGCATACACTTGTAACATAATAATTGAGTTCAATTAAGTTATGTTCATCATAATCTTTATTGCGGATGATGGTCAAATGAGCTTCATGCTTGACCTTGGGTAATGTGAAGTGTGTGGGTGATTTGATGAGTTAATCAAACATTCATGCTACCGACAGGATTCGAACCCACGACCAGATTGCTCTGACAGAATGACGGGTGCAAAGCCTTAGTTTACTTGTCTATCCTGGTATGAATGATATTATTCAATATTATTCTATCATATCCACTATAAATATGATATAGACCAAGCCAGTATGTATATTTGTATTAGAACTCTAGGAGACGATATTTTCAGTTTTCACTTCATCGATCATGTTCACTGATATGTGGAAATCCAGCTTCGACAATGAGTTGAACATTCATCCGCTCCAGTTATCTTGCTCACAGTGGAGTGCATAAAGCTTATAATCTTGATTGATTTTGGTCATTCGAATTACGTTTATAATAATATTATAAAAGGTATCAAATTTTTGAATGAATGGAATCTTATGAAAATATATATTAGATGTATATATAGATGTTCATTTTTTGAAATATATTTTGGTGACAACTTATAATGCTAAGGATGATATAGGCTATTAGTGAACACGCAACACACAAACGGATTGCAAGCAATAAGCAATATGATCATCGCAGGTCGTGCGATTTCGCTTCGCGCACAACAAACTGGCCCAGTCATATCCATATCATGATGTATAATAATTATCATTGTATTGACAAATAAATGACTGAATGAATGGAAATGAGTTTGAGACAATGTAATTGTTCCAGATTCGAAATCAAATCAAAGATTGAGTTTTTAAAGCCTTGAACCTTAAAGCTTGGTTTTAACTGAACTTAGAATATAGAACAGCATTCGCTACTAGAAGTAGTATAGTAATTCAATAAACTAAAACAGAGCATCACCATTTTTTTAGAGCATGAAAAAATTGGAACAGCTCCTATCTACCGGACAGATACAGATTTTGTGAGAGTGAGTTAGCAATTCCAACCAACCAGAGACGACATAACTGTATTGGTTAGAATGGTGGATGTGGTACAAGTAAGTGATAAAATTCTCTCTTTAATCAGTATTATTATGCTGAAGAATTGAATCATCATGTTGTTCGATGGAGCAGCTACTTTGTGAGAAATGGGACAGTGAGAGTCGTAGATGCTGTTCAGGTGATTTGATGGGGAAAATCATGTGAAAAATCTGTTCAAGTAAAATCAGCCACTGGATGGAGTGGTGAGATAGCATCGGGAAGGGGTGTTAGTAATGTATGAATTAATAAACATAACCTGAAACATAGTGATTGTTCTTAAGTAAGTAATTCAAAGTCCAACTAGACAATGGGGCGGCAAAAACAATTGAGCCTGGAGGCGCCAAAAAGGTAAGCCTTGATTACATAATATTCTTTCTTATCATGTTATTTAATAAACGTATTTACTGAATCTACATGATAGAACAAAACCAAATTCTCCTCTTTTCTTTGAAACGCACAACTTGTTCAATGAAATAATGTTGAAACCTCATTCACAAAAGTTTTCCTTTTTTTCAGAAGCTAATATAACCAAACAACCATGATATAATATTATTATTGTCTATATTAAAGACAATATTGGAACTGCTGCTTTCGTTTTACTTTCCTTGCCCTATTACGATAGGTAAGGAAAGTATTGCTTTCCGAAAAAAATTAAAGTACCCCAATTTCTAAATTTCTATACGTTTCAAGGTCCCCTGAGTCCAAAAAAGTGTTTTTTGGGTATTGGTCTGTATGTGTGTGTGTGTGTCTGTGTGTGTGTGTGTGTGTGTGTGTGTGTGTGTGTGTGTGTGTGTGTGTGTGTGTGTGTGTGTGTGTGTCTGTGTGTGTGTATGAGTGTATGTGCGTCTTTGTACACGATATCTCATCTCCCAATTAACGGAATGACTTGAAATTCGGAACTTGAGGTCCTTACACTATGAGTATCCGACACGAACAATTTCAATCAAATTCAATTCAAGATGGCGGCTAAAATGGCGAAAATGTTGTCAAAAACATGTTTTTTTGCGATTTTCTCGAAAAAGGCTCCAACGATTTTGATCAAATTTATACCTATAATAGTCATTGATAAGCTCTATCAACTGCCACAAGTCACATATCTGTGAAAATTTCAGGAGCTTCGCCCCATCTATGCAAAGTTTGATTTTAGATTCCCAATTATCAGTCTCCAGATACAATTTAAACAATAAACTTCAAGTGGAAAGGATTGAGCATGAAAATCTCTACAATTAATGTCCAGTAACATTTTTACCTAAAAATGGAAATAAGCTCGAAATTCCAGAAAATGTGATTATTCAATTGCAAACTGTTGGCAACTGTTGATTCTATTAAATCATTCACTATGAAGAGATAGCAGACCTCGTGTGTCTCCAGCGTTATAGTCCTGTCACCAGCTGGCTCAGATCTTGGAATAGTAGACTTGAGATGCGCGCGAACACTAGCGTCAGGTGATCAATTTTCATAACGGCAAGGAAAGTTGTGTGAGTGCGCCACACCAGATTTTTTCTCTTTTATTATTATGCGGATGATGTCCACATGAGATTTTTGATTGTGCATGAATAATGGGAAGTGTGTTGGTGAATTTATAAGATGATCACACGTCCATGCCATCGGCAGGATTCGAACCCAGGAAGCAGGTGGTGTTAGCAGACCGAAGTTTGTGACACTCCTTATCACTACACCAACCCGGCCGGCATTCCAAACATTTCAACATTATTTTATTTTATTTATTTTTTATTTTTCCTCTGTCATGTAACCCATGTCAGAGGCATTTATTAAACATGAAAAAATTTACAATATGGAAAAAAGTCCTTTACATACTTGGATTAATTTCCTTAAACTATTGTGTTGCATCCCACTATAGAGTCTATGTGTCAGGATAAAATCTGAGCTGATAATTAAAAATTGAGACAGTTGAGTTTTCCACATCGGTGACATATATTCACGTACAACCAATAACATTGAAAGATTGAAATGTTCTGAAGTACCTAGTGATCATGGATATTGATTGAAAGCAAAATACGGGTATTAAATAACCAGGGGTTATAGTGAGAGATAATGACGACTGAAAATGTGATTAGCGGTTGCTCAGAGAAGCATCTTGAGTCTAAAGCAGCAAAATATTGTGAAGTATAGGTCAGTGCCTAAAGTAGTCTACTGGGTCTGACTAGTAATCGATTATAACTGGATCTGAAAGCTGTAGGGTGATAACATGTTCCTTTAAGCAAAGAAAACTTCGTTTTCAATATTGTTATGATGTTGATATGTGATGTGTGTTGATTCAATTTTCAACTCGAGTACAGTTTGAAAACACAGTTCTTGTTGTCAAATCCACTTCATTAAACTGGATTGCAGGACTATATATACAAAATACAATATGAGTGATGTTAAAACAAAACAAAAATTGTGTGCCGATTCTTGCTTAGGCTACTTAGAAACTACAGGAACCTGAAAGTAAAAACCTGAGAACTTGAAAATTGTAGATGAAATAGAGTAGTGAATTGTAAGAATAGAGAGACAGCTTATGTTTTGAAACGATGAAAAGCCGAAACTGAATGGACAAAAACTTGTAGGCCCAGTTTCTAGGACAATAATTATCAAATCTAATGGAAACTACATCTATGAATATTCCATTGTGTCTTCAATCATCAATCAATCAATAATTTGATTCAATACAACACAAACACAAAATACAAAAAATGTTAATTTCTAATGAAAATACAAAGAGTAGGCTTCCATGGTGGGGTGCGCTGAAAATAATTTATTAAAGGAGGAAAAAATACCTAGCCAACTATGGTTTCACATGTAATAGGTTGGTAGAGGCATAAAAGTGAGGAATGAAGGGTGAAGAGGAGTTAGATTGATTGATTGATTGATTGAGTACTTTATTTATGTAGATTACAATATATACTGGCTTATACACTTATAAACAATAGCTTACAATACAGCAAAATTATAGATGAATTTACATAATATAGACTAAGAAAATAATTATTGAACTGTATATGATATGAAAAAGCAATTTGTAATATAATAACTATAGATAATAATTAAATTGTTATGCATCTACATAAATTGGCGGAGCTTTGGACATATCAATGTCCATTCTTCGGAAAGAATATTAAAAATATCCTCCCCACTAACTCTCTACCAAAATTAGAAAGAGAAAAATAAGATATGAAGAGAGAGAAAAGACAAGCAAAATTTCCAGCGAGTCCACTTCAAACAAATGAAGTAAATAAAAAATGACATTGCATTCAATAGATTGATGGTCTTATTTTTTGATGATTTTTTATTTTATATATTTTATATTCTATTCCGACTTCTCATTGCAAGAAGATGCCTTACGCATAGTAATAATAAAGGTCCATTAGATTCAAGTGTCCTTCAAACCGGGCCTGAAAGTTTTTGTTGATTTAGTTTCGGTTTATCTTTTCAAGTCACAGATTGAAACCGGGCCTCAGAACCTGTATTTTGAATTCAAACATTAGAATTTTTCAATGTTAGAGCAAGTGGTGACAAGTGTTAATTTAAAACTAAATCAGTTAAATTATTAGAAAAACAGCGACAGTACTCACGTTTAAATTCCGGCGACAGACGGTAGAGAGAAGGGTAACTCGACGCAGCGAGGGCAGAATGTGTCCTGATCGGTGTGAGAGGATCGCATCGCACTGACAGGAAGCAAAATCAGGCTAGCGACTCTCCAAAGAGCCCCGGAGGGGAAGGGTGCCCCCTAGGTGTGCTAGGGAGGGGGGTGATCCACCCCACCACAAGCGCCGAGGTAGAAATCAACCCCATCCCCTCCAATCGACACCTAGGCCTACCTGCGCAGTGCAATTTACCACTAAATAATAATCCTACATCGAAGATGCAGCTACAAGCTCTAATGGCTAATTAAATAGTATTAACGCTACGGGACTGTACTTCCTGTAGTGAACTGTTTGCTTATACTGTATTAAGAAGCAGATTAAATATTATAGTATACACAATAGGTTACACACTAGTCCTATTGCGTACATGAAAATTATTAATATACTACAAGCAGGTGTAGTTATGTTACCCTTGCCGCGCAAGTGTCTGTTAAACGCACAAATAGATTGAACTTAGATTTATAGTTCCATGCTTCTATCTCGATATTGAATGTATTAAACATTATTAATTGAATGTATTAACAACTACTGTAATAATTTACTATAGAAAAAATATATTCGATTGGGCTTATATAATACGAGTACTTCGTATCACGAATTGAATACATTTTTGTTCTAATCATCAAATTTATTATAATTTATTGATTGACAAAATGAAAATATGCCTAGTTATAACTAACCTCGGAGAATTAATATGTGATATTAATATGATCCACCTCCTGATTAATACGGTGTATAATATGTGAACTAATATTTGCATCTTCATGCAGAATTTCAAGTTATTCAGTTGAATAGCTCAGACATGGGATGGGTCTATGTATTTCGTATCCCGTACATGTGTAAGTCAATTCTTTCCATTCTATATAGCATAGATTGATGTACTATGTTGTATATACTTTGATAATCTTACTGTGTACTTACTATGTATTTTCATACTATTTATACACTACTTCAACAGTTTATAAATAGTTGAACGAACGTAGTGAGCTCTTACTGATGACTAGAGCCTCGAGTCGTCTGTTTGATTTGTTTGTTCGACGATTACTTTCCATTGCTTTCATCAATAAAATCCAATTTCTAATAACATATTCTTAGAATCATTATACAGATCAAGTTCGTTAGCCAAGGAATTGACTCACTCCTTCGTCCTTTATGAGGGTATAACAGGATAAGTGAATAACATTGAGAGTGCATAAGAAAATAATTTGTATTGACTTTTTCAATTGCACTCTGGTACGAGAAAAATTATTTTGTGATACCATAGAGAAAATATACCATAAAAATATTAGTTTGATGATATCTTTTCTCTGCTCTAATACTCAGTAAAGAGCATTAGTAAATGAATTGAAATTTGTCTATTCTTTCTCAGCAATAATCTCTTTGAAATCAAAAAAAAATTACTACATTGAGGATAATTCTTAATTCTACATCAGAGAATAGACGGAAAATTGAAGATTACTGAGGGGTTGTCATGATTATTTTCAATCTGCAGGAAAGGGTGGATGAAACGTCTTGTGTTCCATTTGAGAGCTGCTTTTACATGAGAATAGATTTGCTTTATAGTGGATTTATTATGCCTTAGATTAATTGGATGTACAATGTCACGTCGGCAATGCAATAGGACTACCCATCCCTATTCACTCTTGTCTTTTGCAGTAGACTACGATCCCTTTCTTTATTTTCACATTATATTATACCTGTAAATTATGATTTTTGCTCTATGACATGCTATATCTATCATTTTTAGATTATAATTTCTTTCAGCAGTTACATCTGTAGATCATTCTAATCATTTATGAAGGAGGAAATAATCACACGAGCTGTTTCCGAAGCAATTGGATTTGGCGTTGCCATCATTAGGGGGATTGGGGCCGCTGGTAGGCTGCAGCCTGCAGGCTGTTTTGCCAGCCACATTATTCGATTTGCAATGCTATTACATCGCGCAAGTAATCACTGTTCATTCACACAGCAAAAGAAGAGAAAAAGAAGAAGAAGGAGAAAAAGAGAAATAAGTAGAAGAAGAAGAAGAAGAAGCTAGGAAGTCTTCATTTGCAGGACATGCACTGAATTCTCTGAAAGTGTTACACATTGGTGCAACGACTGTGATCTGCTTGTCAGATAGGGGAAAAAGCATGGAATAGGAAAAGTGGATAAGGAAAGGGCGCACAAATCGTATCTTGGTGGATCTCAAGTGGAAGAGAAGGGTGAAAGGTAGTGAGGATGAGGGTTGAAGAAGGGTGGAGGGGTGGAGGACTACGGCGAGTTAGGAAGTGGTGGTCGAGTTGGAGCAGAAGTAGGAGGTGGTGGTGAAGTTGGAGGGAAAGTTGTAGGAGAAGTAGGAAGAGAATGAGAGGGAGAAGGTGTTGATGAAGGAGCAGGAGGAGGGAGAGCAGGAGGAGGATAAGGAGGAGGGTGGGAGAAGAATGATGATGAGTAGGAGAAAGAGGAGAAGTAGGATGAGGAGGTAAGGGAGGAGTTAAAAAGGAGGAGGAGGAGGAGGAGGAGGAGGAGGATTAGGAGGAGGAGGATGACGAGAACAAGGACGAAAGGGAAGAGAAAAAGTAAGAGGAACTCTTCTCCAACGAGGGAGATACCCTCCATGGAGGCAAATAGCCCCAAGGCCTGCAGCTAAGGGAGATCCTTAGCCACCTTTATCGCTATATAGCGTCAAATGCGATGTTTATGGAAAATAGGCGACAACTCAACTGCGAATCAAAACTGTTTTTCCGTGGCGACGAAATCTGCTTGCTACGCAGCTTCTAGTAACTTTATGTGAGAGATGGAACAGAATTGATGAAAATAGAAAAACAATATTCTCAACTAAAACAATTATAAAGTACTAGGTGACTAATGAATGAAGCTTGAAACCTTTGAACAATACAGTCGTATATGCAAACCTACTCCCCAAATAGAAACTCATTATATCCTACATCACTGAAAATCTAAAGCCTACATGAAATAGAAACTCATTGCATTAAAATATTCTTATTCTGTAAAATACTCAATTATGATCGAGTTTGGTATGATTTGAGTATACAAAATAATTATAGAAAAAGGAAAAGTTGAGAATATAAGATTCTGAAACACTGAAATCCCAGATGGAGATTCCCATTATTCAAAATTCTGATTTAACAATATAGAACTATTAAGAAATGTTCAATGCCAAGATGACTATGATGAAACTATTAAAAAAGTGTTCAAAAATACAACCGGTTCCACCAATCGACAGTCGGTCAAATCAAATCTCCTAATTTGAAAACTTGAACATTTCTAACTTGCTCTCGTCTATTCTATTTAGGGTTGAACCACCGAGTAAATCATAAAACGGAAATTCAGAAAATTGAGGAGATGAAAATTCAAACTTATAATCGTTAGTGAAAACAATGCAGTCCTGCTACTGGAATCTTGGAAATTAGGAGATGAAAAATTCAAGCCTGAAATATTAAGCGAGAACGATGCAGACCTGTTATCTTGAAGTGTTACAGGAAAAAAGACAAGGAAGTACAGCATCTGGGTAAGACGTTGCCGGTTTTTGTACACAGAAGAAGCACCATTGATCTCATGGTCGCACTCTGAACATCTTTTTGCTCACCTCAGATATTCTCTCTTCCTCTCATCACTTTCTCTCATCTCTGTTTCTCCATTGCTCACTCACTCACACTCACTCTCTCTCTATCTCTCTCTCCTAGACTACTACCAACTCAGTCCCTTTCTATGACTCATTTTCTCTAACGCTTTCCTTATCTCAACTTTCTCACTTACTCTCTTTCACTATCCTCTGCAGTCCCGGGTCGCCGTCTCGATTGACCCACTCATCCCTCCCGGAAAATTTCTCCCTCCCATCACCTCACTAGATGAACCGATCAAGACAGGCATCTTACGTACAACCCCCTCCACCCACTTCACCTAAAATCCCCCCCAATTCATCTACAACCCCTACCACCACAACATCCTTTTAGAAGCTTCTCGTGAGACTCTTGATTTTTCCGACTGATTTTTTCTCTTCCCGCCTTATTAACACGGCAAACGCTTTGTGCTTCATCTTACTGCTTGCTACTCCCCTCATTCTGTCCGTCTCACTCATTCTTTCTCTCTCCATAAGTCAATTTATATTGTTGCATAAATAAATAAAGAACTCCAATCTAATTTCTCTCTCTCTCTCTCTTACTGTCTCTCTCTTTCTGTCTCACTTGAACATTGCGGAGGTTTATCTTTTATTCAAATAAATCTTGGCTAGTGGCAGTCTTGGATTTTTGCGGCTTTCAAAAGGCCAATTTAAACAAAGTTGTCACAATAAATTGTTATGTTCCATTCCGTTGTTGCAGAATTGAAAGCCAAGATTCGAGAAGCGATTTCAAATTCCAGTTGTAAAGTTACGTCAAACCTTTTCAAAAGGCCATGGACAATATGATGAAGAGTGGACTACAGGACTACAGGAATGTTTGCGTAGAAAATGAGCATACCTGCAAGATGTCATCTTCAAAAAATAAATGTTACGGTATTATTTATTCTAAAATGGTATTATTTTTACTATTGAATGATATGAAAAACATTATTTGAAGATTTGTTTTACTTGAAATTATTTAACTTCCAAAATTCCACGTTTCTCTGAAACACTCTGTATTTATGTCCCGAACATAAGCGAATATTTTTATTTATTAGTGAGATAGAGGGTATGATGATTCAGTTATACATGCATGAAATCTACTTTATCGTTCCGTCACTGTAGCTGACTATCCTACTTGAAAATTCGATACCATTTCAGCAAATACATAGAAATGTTTCAGAGCTTCGATCAATTTTCAGGTCTCTTCCATTCTTGGAGGTATTTGATACGACTATTATTATTGATGTTCAGTCAAAGCTGTTCGGTCATGACGGACAGATTCAATAAAAATGATTGAAAAGAATCACAACAAATAGCTCTGGTACATTTTTCTCAAACTAGAAACGGGCTTTGAGTATGAGATCAGCACATGATTTCCAGTGAACAATGGGCTCCCACCATTTTTCTCTGCTTTGAAGGGTTCTCTTTTTTAGTAATAATTGCATAAAATCTGCATTATCGATCCCTCACTGACTCGGGGGAGAATCGCGGATAAAAGGAGAGAGATGACAGTAGTCAACAGGGGAGCGTCCCCATGTGGTAGGAGTGCTTTATTTCCTATTAGGATTCTCCCTGATAGAAACGTCAGATTTGTGACGTAATACACGATGCATTTTTGTAATATACATTCAGAAACTGGACTGTTTAGAAACGAGTGATCTGAACTAGGCAAATTGTCACCAAATTAGATCCAGTATAATTATTTTTATTCAAACTTGTCAGTATGCCCTAAATATGCCCTAAATTAATATGGATGCCCTAAAACTCTACTCATGTGAAATTACTACCTACAAAATTCCTAGCACCGAATCTAGAAAATCCGCAAGATAATCTATAGAAATCTAAATTGTATAAGATCTATACAATCTAAAATCTACTCACATTTATCAATCGAATGATAATTAAATCCATACTGGTGTTGGTATAACTACTTCTTCCTGCTTGTATCGTGGTGGTAACGTTATTTACCAGAGACTGATAATGGTATAACAACCCAATTTTTCATTTTAAAATGAAAATTTAATTAGGGTAGTGGTTGTGGCTACTGCTGTCGTTTTCGACGTTGATACTTTAGTCACAACTTTCCGTTACCCTGAATACCCGGTATTGTAACTTGAGTCAGCGTACTGTTTTCGAAATCAAAACCATTCCCACAGCTTCTACGAGCTCTCTACAGCTCACTCCAACTGGAGACTAAAGGCCATATGCTTACACTTCGCTAAACCACGTTTACTTGTAGATATGGTTGCATTTATCATAATGTGTTTCATACGGGGTTTAAACGATCAGCTGACATTTCTCCGTTTAAACCGAGTATCTGCATACGGGCCCAAGTAGATTAGGAAATGAGCTAATTTAGTCGGAATATCATATGAATTTCACTATCAATTATTAATGTTTAATATTCTACCTGAGCAGAATTTCAGGCATTCCTAAAAAGAAATCGACATAATGGCCCATATGAATAAAATCAGAGCAAATGCTCATGACCAAAGCATTGAGCATAAGGTTTTGCTCAGAGCAAAAGGTAGAAGCAAAAGCATTTGCTCATTTTGATATGAATAAGCTTTTCCTTATACTCTTACCTTATGCTCCTGAACTCTGGAGCAAATGCTCACGTATTTTAAAGATTTTTCATCAGCTGATTCACTTTTGTAGCCTTACTTTGTTTTTATAGCTCATGGAAGCGCTAAATATGCAAGTAGGGTGCACCGCTTGTGTTTGCGTCGTCTGCTCTGTTTTCTATTTATGAATAGAGTTTTAGGTTAGTTGAGTTTAGAATTTTGAAATAATAGCGTGAAAAAATGTCATCTCTATAATAATCTTCAGCATATTCTTACAATATCAATAGCCTTCATATAATCGTCTACACTCTCATATTCTTAAATGCATATTTCCTATTTTGTGATGGCTATCTTTATAACAGGTAGCTTTTGTATTTATTCTTTTGTAGGAATAATGGTGATATATATCATGGTTGAATCTAAAAAGAGTTTTATAGTTCTCAACTATTGGTTGTGATCGTATCTGGTATAGTTTACTCTTCCTCATACGAATTAGTTGAGCCATTTTACTATGAGCAAAAGGTGATAAGCTACTCTAGACTAGACTCACCTTTTTTGAAGCATTCGCTTCAAAAGTTGAGCAAATGCTCTAGTTTATTCATACAATTTTGAGCAAATGCTCAAACAATTTTTTTGATGAGCATGAGCAATTTTAGAAGTATGAGCCAATGCTCAACTTTAGTCATATGGCCCAATGGCTAGTTATGAACCTAAGATTGTCCAATTTCGACTAGCCTACATATTCATTCGACCTAAACTGTCTAATAATTACTTAGATGTAAAAAAAAACTAATCTTATTTAATCTCGTCGATTTACTAATCTAATGAGTTCATTGTTTTTCTCTTCAAATAGCCTGCAAAAATGAATCACCTGCGAATATTTGACAACTCGATTTTTACAAAACTATTAAAGAAAACAACTAAACAAGTTGTAAATAACTATATAAAATTAACAAGTATACAAATAAACAACTATTGCTGTTTACTTATCACTTATTCGTTCCTTATATCCACATACAGCACCCCTTATATACCAACTTACAGATAGTTGATGTGCGTTTTTCAGATGTGGACGAGGTGCGCATGTTCTGCTGCAAGAAGGTGTGCTACATTTGGGACGCGGACAAGGGGGAGTTCAGCCGCCTGCAGGGCCTCGACTACAAGATCACCACCCAGGCTTTGCATCGACAGGTCGGACTCACGCTGGTACAGCAGTACCTCAGGTTCGTTTCAAATCAAATCAAATTTATGTTTATATCATAACAATATCACAAATATATTACTTATGCAATAAGCATAAGAATTTTCACTGCAGAGGATGTGTTTACTCACATCCAATAAAATCACACAATGTACTAATTATTGGAAAAGAACAGCCGTCATACCCAAAATAGTTTCTTACCCCATTTTTGATAGTTATAGGGCCAGTTTCCAAGCTCGGGATTTAGCTAGGTTCTAGACCTTTGAACAGCTGGAGTCAGAAAATTGGCTTTCCGAAACGGGGCATAGTAGTAGTCATAGTCAAAGTCACGTTTAAATTAAATTTCGGAAAACTAGTAAATTGAACACAAAATAAAATAAAGAGGAAATAGTGTTAAGTTCCAGCTATTTTGAATTATTTAGTAATGTTTCATTCCGTCAAGGAAAAAATTGCATAGTTGCCTGTAAAGTTGGTATACGGGCGAAAGTTTTACGTGACAACGACTTTGAATGGTAAAATAATTTTAATGTGAATATTCATTCCTATAGTAGGAAGAAGGATGAAATAATAGTAACATTTATTCATACAAAGAATTATATTTAAAACATTAATTTATACAAAGTATCTCGCACTGAATTTCATATTAACAAAATTTTATTTTTACCTTCACACAATCATCCTCAACAAAATCACTCTGTCTCTCTCGCTCTTAGGCGGGCTAACTGTTCTCGATTCAATTTTTTACATAGCAAGTCACGCTCATTTTTTCAAGTTAAACAAATTATTATTGGCTGAGAAACGATTTATACTACTTTTGTGATTGAAAACTACCACAACATTGTGATTACTACAACATAACCTATTCACTTATACCTATTATACTTACACTTATTCCTATTCACTTATTCTTATTCACATAACCTATTCACAAAGTAGTGGCGCAGTCGCAGGAGATTGCTCCGTTTCACTCTCTCTCCAGGTGAATGCCTTCGGCTGCGTTGCTCGCTACTGCTCCTATTCGTGCTCTTTCCAGACGACCGTGAACCGAAACGAACGCTCTCACTCGCTCTCATTGTGAGCGCATAACGTTGGAACGTAACGCAGTTTCTTGAAGTGTCACCCGGCAAACCAATTTATAAGACGTTGTCACATCAAAATATTCAATAACGGGCTAATATTTACAAAAAAAATTCCAATATTGAAGTTAAAGGTACCAAAGTAAATCTGAAATTGAGAATTCTGATTGGCAATAGTTTTGTTTAATATTGCATCTGTATTGATTTTTGTGATCATTATTGTATTGTGATGAGAATAGCTGAAGACAACTATCAATCTAACCCACATAAATCGTTATGCATTGAAAATTGAAGAGATATGAAGAATATATTATGGAACTTGAGTGGGCTACAATTGGAAGAGTTGATTTATTAAGGAAAGTTTTCAATAAACACTATAGGTTACACAATGAGAAGAAGGCAAAGTAATGTGGAGTGCCTTCAAAGTCAATGAACAGTCTGATTGACCAGTAACGGTGTGAATGATGCTCACAACCACCAGCTCCTGATTGGTTGAAATATTAAAATGCCTATTCATTGGCCAATCAGGCTTCTCCAGACTTTTGATGTGAGTAGCTCAGTTACCATAGTAACTCAGTTTCTGATTTGTCTTTAATATTAATTGTTCTCGCCAATTAATGAATTTCCCCCTCATTCACAGTATTTCAATATTATATTGAGAATAATAACATTATGATAAATATGATTTATGTCATAATATTTTCATGATGTTATTCCAGTTACTCAGTTGTTACTCAGTTGAATATCTTTGTAAATGAATAGTAGGTGAGGATGAAATTGTAACACTCTCAAATATCATGTGAAAAATAACATAAATAGAGCTGGGTTCACACCAGTTTTATTAACAAAATGTTAATAACTTAATCCTTATAGATTCAATTAGATTGAACGGAACTTGACAAACACATACAGAGTGGGTGAAAAGTCCGAGAACGGCTTAATATCTCATATACAAAGGTAATTTGACGGTGGGTGTGATTGGAGATTCTACTCAAATTGAAAAAACTACTTTATAATGACTTTGAAAATCTGGTCTGCCATATTGAATGCAAGTTCATTTTTTTAAATGGGAAGGTGGTCTTGCGATACATGATTTCGATAGGGAATTTCAAGAAAATTGAATGGTGGAAACCGCATATCGATATCTCGAACCGTTTCGGAAATATTCACATTATTAATTAATACTATTCAAAGCAGAAAAAAGAAGAAAGTCTGAGAACGGCTTAGTATCTCATAAAAAGAAGTGATTCCAAGGTGAGTGTGATTGGGGATGTTGCTCGAATTGAAAATACTACTTTACTATGACTTTAAAAATCTGGTCTGCCATCTTGGATCCGCCATTTTGAATGCAACTTTATTTTTAAATAGGGAGGTGGTCATGTGATACACGATTAAATACGAAATTTCAAGGAAAAATTAATGGCGAAAACCGCACATCGATATCGTAGACCGTTCAGAAGATATTCACATTATCAATCAGTACCATGCAGAACAGAAATGAAATACATGAGTGTTATTGATTAATAATGTGAATATCTTTTGAACGGTTTGAGATATCGATGTGCGGTTTTCGCCATTCATTTTCCCTTGAAATTTCGTATTTAATCGTGTATCACATGACCATCTCCCTATTTAAAAAAATAAAGTTGCATTCAAAATGGCGGATCCAAGATGGCGGACCAGATTTTTAAAGTCATAGTAAAGTAGTATTTTCAATTCGAGTAACATCCCCAATCACACCCACCTTGGAATCACTTCTTTTTATGAGATACTAAGCCGTTCTCAGACTTTCTGCTTTGAATAGTATTAATTAATAATGTGAATGTTTCCGAAACGGTTCGAGATATCGATATGCGGTTTCCACCATTCATTTTTTCTTGAAATTCCCTATCGAAATCATGTATTGCACGACCACCTTCCTATTTAAAAAAATAAAGTTGCATTCAATATGGCGGATCCAAGAAGGCGAACCAGATTTTTAAAGTGATTATAGAGTAGTTTTTTTCAATTTGAGTAGGATTCCCAATTACACTCACCGTCAAATTATCTTTGTGTATGAGATATTAAGCTGTTCTCGGACTTTTCACCCACTCTGTATGTTCGTCATGTGTATGATAAGTTATGTTCATTATAATAGAACTTATAAGGATGAGGTTATAAGCATTTTGTTAATAACTTTGGTGTAAACGCAGCTTTATATTACGATAAACCAAATTTAAGCCCAACTATGTTCTGTGCTAGGATAATAATATCGGATCAATCACTCCTCTTTGCTATAACTCTCATTGAGATCTTCAAATGTCGCATAATACTCTCTCCATTTTTTCAATATTTCTATGCAATTTGCTATCTTTTTCTCGGCCTTTCCTATCTACTTCTTACACCAACGCTTCCCATGGAGTCTGTAGGCTACTGACAGAAAGAAGTGAATCTCTCAAGAAGAAGACTACTCTCAACTCTCAACCTCCTAACATCTCAGTCTGTTGTCATTCTCTTCATTCTAGCCGACCCCACTTTTTCAAAATGTCATCTTCATTTTCTCCCCTTCTAAAGAATAGTTTTCTTTTTTGTTCTCAAGGATTGACCCATGTTATATGACCTCAACTACTACATACAATGAAAGCACTTCACTTTCAGTGAGGGATATTCCATTAAAGTATTTTATTATTATTGAAGTTTACATCACGTTCTCCAATAATGATTATTATCACATATACCTTCTACGATGGCTGATATTGCTGGTTGCGTTGTCTGCTAAATATCGTATTATTTTTTATCGTAACAGTGATTTATTTTTTCAATAACTTTGAAGGTATTTGGCTATCACTTCCCCATTATATTTATGTGAATTCATTTGAAACATTGCTGTATTATAAGCTATTATGATATATATAAGCCAGGATATCTTGTAATCTGTGTAAATAAATCACTCAATCATCAACAAATTTATTAGGCTATATTGGTAAATAAAATGAGATTCAGTAATAAAAGATTAATTAAACTCAATAAAATCGGTGATTTTCGATCGATAGTGATGGAATGGGCAGTGGCAGATCGAGATTGAAATAGTTACGCCTGTCTGAATGATGGACTGCCCAACCGGAAGTCACCACGCGGAAATGGTACTACTTCCGGTCCTCTACACACCAGCCATAGTTCCTGTTCATGGACACTGAAATGTACAGTACCATATTATGCCCAAACATACATACGATGTGTAGGTACTATATACTGGACCTGTATAATAAGTTCAATTGAGCTAAGCCTCTCCCTCCAATAACATATTTATACATCCTGCTCCAAAACTCTCAACATGCGCACTAGATTTATGTTTATAGTCGCATTAGATAAGATAGGCTACTGCAAAAAATAGTTAATATGATGATGTTATCAATTATAGCAATATCGGTATTGTTATTTTGTCACATTACAGATCTAATTCAGCTTCTATTTTTAATTGAAATGAGAACAGTTTCAGGTCTGTTGGGCTATTTCAAGATTTATAATAGCCTACTTGTGAAATTATAAGCTGAATAGATAATAAAAATGTAATAATGATAATATTCATGTTGATAGCGATCGGTATAGTGTTATTATCACATTCAAAATCAGTTTTTATTTCTAATTTCAATTTCATACTTTATGAAATAGTCATACGATGGAACCGTTTTGTGGTTGTTTTTAAGTATTAACGAAGGGAAGTTGATTTAGTGGTCTGATGATTTTAGTTGTCTCTTGTTACGGCTATGAGATCAATCAATGACTATCTCCCGGTTGCACGCACGTCTTAATTGAATTTAACCGAGATTGTATAATGCCATCTAACAAAGCCAATGCTACGAGAAACAATGAGGGAAGCGGAAGAAGTCATTAATTAGCGGTTAATCACGGTTATATTGTTTTAATAGATGAACGTACGTACAATAAGGCCAAAGGGTCGGAATCAAACTCATTGATTAACTTATAGATCATAATAGTAGGGTTGACTTTTTGTTAGTTAATTTTGATATATCTATATTTTCATTGATTTATCTAATCAACCGATGCAGAAATCATAGGATCTGAAAGTAGTAGCTCAATTCCTGCGACTCAGTGCCAACACTCAAGGCTCTCTTTTGTTGGCAGTGCAGAAGGATATTAATTTGATTAATACAGTTTTGTATGATGTATTAATTTATTCAATTTTTGTCTCATCCATGATGCTTAATACTTACTTTCTTGCGCAAATAAATTTTAATTTAAAAAAAGATAAATCTCTACATATAAATGAATGTCTGTTTGTGTGTTAGTTTGTTTGTTCCCTATAGACTCGAAAACTACTTGACAGAACGGCATGAAACTTTGGGAATATGTTGTGTGAATGTTTGGGATGGTTTCTGACCAGAAATTTTAATAGGGGGACTAATAATAATTATATATTAATCCATTTTACAGACCTATGTTTTCGAAATTGTCGGCCGAGCGGCTAACGTAGAATGGGAAGATCATCATGATTCAAGATCATGTTGTGATAATATGATTTAGCATCTAGACTTACCAGCTGTAATAAACACATCACTCTGTGATAAAATTGTTTACTGGTATTAAAGCGGTAGTTTTAAGCACATAGGAAGTCCGTATTAAGATGCACAGTAAATGAAAATATTTATTGTAAATGAATAAATTTCATGATTCACCAAATAAAGTCAACTGTGACATGAGATACATTGACTTTTTGGCAGTACCTACGAAGTTCGCCGGGTAAGCTAGTATATTATAATTTGATTGTAGTGTATGAGATATTCTGGTATTTCTCCATAATTTACAGAATGACGTTGATGTTGTCAATACCACACTATATTAATTTGTTCAAAAATTAATTCATACTAGCTGGCCCGGCAAACTTCGTACCGCCAAATAGGTTAATGCATCTCATGACAAACTTCAGCTGGATGCACACCTGAGGAGGCGCAATGCGGCATATTATTTATATAGATAATTTTTCAACTGCAAAATAAATAATTTAATAAAATTCAATTAGTTCTGAACACCGTTGACAGCACAATTATTCGAAACAAAGCAATGTCTTTAGAGCATGTAAGTCTTTAACCTGAGGCCACACTGCTGGATGGTTACACACAGAACAGTCATTTTTTTTTTAGTCGGGGCGTTTAGAATAAAATACATGGGCGGTTATGGAGCAGCACACACTATTGTCTACTATCTGCCGACGGCTGTTGTATGACGCAATGATTATAGCAGCTGATTTTTATTTCTGTGTATGGCCAGCTCCTGAATCTTCTCCCATAAGGATTACATGTAAACTTTGAAGGACCGTAGGAAAGAGTCCTGAAGTCGGATTATAAATTTGATAGGCCAAAAACCTGGTCCTGAACATGATGAACACAACTGAAAAAAATCATCTAATTCGGTGCACACATAAAGAAGTTATTGAATGTCAAAATTTGAGGCTCGATTTCTATTTATATAGATTACAGAAACAGGTTACATGGTAACACCTACCACATCTTCAGCTGAACATTTAATATTATTTAGTTCAACTATACATTAGTTCAGTTGAAGATGTGGTAGGTGTTACCATGAAACCTGGTTCTGTAATGTAGAATAATTTTTTAACAAAAAAAAAATAGTGGTATTGACAACATCAACGTCTTATAATTGACTATGAGGTTCAATAACAATGTAAAAATAGAATGAAACTCATTGATAACTTTTTGAGATCTCAAAAATTATTTCTTAATGTAACTTACTACTCATTGATTTCTTTATAGATTTTATCTGATCAACAGACAAAGGAATCGTATACTTTATGTAGTATATAAATCCACTACAATTCCATGGAAGTATGAAATACAGGAAGTCAATTATCCGAACGCCCTCCTCCAATATCATTGCTGGATGCCTATTTCAAGTAGGTCATTGGTGGCTGAGAGATCCATATTACGTCAAACATCGTCGACCAATCATGTGCAAGTTCAGTCTGTGCACTGGGAACACGTCCACAAAACATTTTCTGATGATGCCATTACGTCATTATATATGAACTTGAATTTGCTAAAATTAGGTTGCAAGTAAAAAATTACATACAATAATTGGACGCTGGAAAACTAATCATTCTTTCACATTGTAACAGATTTCATTTTCAACAAATTGACCATTCTTCCAAATAACGTAATAGCGAATTTTCAATTCTTGGATTCAAGCACAGTTCAAGAGGTTGGCTCTCGTAGTCCAAAAAGCCAATATTGATTTTTCAGTTTGTTAAGCAACAAGTAGGTTCACTGTTTCTCAAAAACACAATCTATAACAACAAATCTGTTCAAAGTTAAAAATATCATTGCATTGAACCCACTGATACATTTGTCATAGATAATATCAGTTTCGAAATCTTGTATCTTCTTATTTATTGCTCTGATCAATAGGCTACATATTCATTGTCATCCCCTTCAATTAATTTAATTCCCCTCTTTATAAATTGCCTTTATTGGTCTGATGAGTAGGCTCTACAACAGAAGCCCACTCATTATTTATTTAGCGTATGGCAGATACACAA
This sequence comes from Nilaparvata lugens, assembly GCF_014356525.2. Lineage (NCBI taxonomy): Eukaryota > Metazoa > Arthropoda > Insecta > Hemiptera > Delphacidae > Nilaparvata > Nilaparvata lugens. The sequence goes on from NC_052506.1 coordinate 26,298,008, forward strand.
CATATATAACGCTCATAAGTCTCAAATTCCTACATATACGTTGTATACTGTATTTCCAATTTATTTGAGATGTTGTGTAGTTTTTGGTCAGTAGAGCATAAGTTTGTTCGACCGTCATCATTTGCTATTCCATTTAGCGTTAAGCAATGTGCACAATTTGGAGGCAAACTGGAGTTACACATTGAAGAAGTATACTCAATAAATTTGATCATTCGACTATAGCTCAAATGTAATTGAATTTACATATTTCTTTGTCAAAGGCAATATCAATCAAATCTTATAACAGATATAATGTGATTTTTTTGTTTACTTATCCTATAATAGATCAACTTATCTATACATAGTGTGAATCAAACTTATTTATCACATAGTACACCTTATAATATTGTCTGTCACTACATATTGTATATTTTCCTATAGCTATAGTGGTCATAAATGTGATTGATCACTTCAGTTCGTCTCTATTGCTCAAAACTAATTTTATGTTCGAGTTTAGTCACCAAAGCAAATGCACTTTGTTCTCCATTAATGGAGCAACCAAAAGGCTCACAGGTTGTGAGCTCATGCAGCACACTCTGGCATCAAACGAAATCAGATTTTTCGGTTGGTTTGGTTATTTGATGTTGGACCCAGTGAATATAGAAGGTCTCACTTCTATTTAGTGAGATTCACTTCAAAATGACAGAATTTCGTTGGATGGGAAGCATTGTCGTTATTCATAAGTGAAGCTGACAGTCTGACGTGAATGTGACTGTATACTTTCTATTATACCTCACTGGTTATATCAAACGACACCTGATCAAAGTATCGGTTCTGATTGGCAGTCTGTGACTGACACACACGGCGTGTGATCCGCCTTTTTTGAAATGTTTTTGAATGTTGATTTCGGTGACTGAGCGCGACTCACAACAGTCAGAGCTGCTCGAAACAAAATCTAATAACGGTAGCTGGTTGGGGTGGGGGGGTAGGTGGTGTAAGGGGTGGGAACCACCGGATAAAAAACGGAATGGAATTCAATTACTCGAAATTGTGTTTAGTCGCGCACATCGCTTTATCAGATTTGCGATTCGCTTAGGCTTATTCCACGTCACCGCGGTCGCCAACACTTCAAGTCATATTCTACCTTCGATTCTTCGTCTCACCTTATTTCAGTTTCTTCCTCTCAGATATTTCCTGTCTTTTTCTATCTTCTGCGCGTTTTTTACATCGTATTCCACTACTAAACTTTCCATATTTTGTGACTTTTGCTCAATTTTTGTGTTTCCCCTGTATTTCATCTTTTCTTTTTCTGACTTGTTTGATTTTCGTATCACCTTCTTTTAGTTTCTTCTGTTTTCCATCTTCTACGCGATTATTCACATCTCATTCTACTACAGGCAACCCAACTTCACCCTTATTACATTTTCTAACTTCTCAATTTATCTGTAACTCTTTATTTTTTTTCTTGTTTGATTTTCATCCCACCTTCTTTCAGTTCCTCCTTTTTCCATCTTCTACGATTCATATCTTATTTCAACTTAACATTACTCTCATTTACATTTTTCTAATTTTCTCACTTCTCAATTTTTACATTTCCTCTATGTGTGTCAACTCTTAACTTTCCCTGATTTTTCATTTTTTTCACAAATTATCTCCTTCTCCTTCTAGCGTTTTCCCTCACTTTAATCACTTTTCTCCCTTCCAACATATCTTTTTAACCTTTTTATTATAATTTTTCATATTTTTCCTTCGCCTTATTTCAGCTTTTTCCTCACTATCTTCATCAATCATTCCCTTCTTCTTTTAATCCTCTCCCGTACTGACTTCTAACCATAATTCCTGCTCCACTAAACCAGACCCCCCCCCCAACATAGAAGAAGTGCACAATCCCCCATACATAGCTGAACAGCACTCTCCCCTCTACCCGTCCACCCATCTAAGCCCCACCAATGTCGCCTCGCCTGCAGCCTTTAAACAGAATTAATTCGGCAGCGCAAATCGTGTAAATCTTTCAATTACCGACCGCTCCTAATTGAAAGGCTCTCTTGTACTCTCTCTCACTCACACACTCTCTCTCTCTTCCCTACTGCTCTCTTCTGCAGCCAATCGTCATCCAAAACATCCTCAAACCACATTCACCCTGATCCTGCTCAACGATTCATTTCTTCTCAAATAAAGCCAGTTCCTTCTTGTATTTGTGGCTCGAGTCTTCGTCCGCTTCTTGGTTTGTTGTGGATATATTCGACAACAATAACTATCGAATGCTCACATCAATCAACTTTCGAAATCTCTTATCATTCCAATTCAAATGCAGATCGAGTTTGTTGGCCAACGAAATTGTCTCACTCCTTCGTTCTATTTTAGGATATAACATTTGTATAACAATTAAATAGCATGCGAAAGCGCATGGGGAAAATATGTAGTAATTGAATGAGCATAGCTCGTTCCTATATACTTTCGACTATTAATAGTGGCTAGAGTCTTTGTCCGGTTTTGGGTGGGTTTGTGAGGGTATTTGTATATTCGACTTATAGCTTTCAAATGCTTTCACTTAAATATGGCCCTAAACATGGCTTAACTATGGTCATATTCACCAGTTCAAAATTTCGTTGCAGGCACAACAATCTACTAAATTCTAACGGTGATTGAATTACGGTTCAATGCCACGAGAACAAATCAGAGAGTCGAAATACGTATTCAATTAGCACTTAATCACAGTTGGAATTTAACAGACGTCTGTGCAATCGGGCCATATTCCAAAAACAACCATACAGAGTTCGTTGTTCAACAAGATTGATCACACCATTTTGCTTTTTGAGTATATAACAGAGCAACAATAATAGTGGATTTAGTCCGGGCTCAAATGTAGGTCATAAAAGGGACAAAGGGACATGACACTCTATGATCATTTTTGGATAACAACCGTGGAAGATGTCTCAATTTCTTCGTTATGTCTAGTATAATGAGAAACACAATGCTAATGCTGAAGTCGAAATCACATGCAAACTTGTATTTTGATAATTGTTCAAGATTCTTTATCTCATGAATATTTCCTCTGAAACATATATTTTGTTAGTTATAATCTCCCAAAACCCTACAAGGATTGTTTGTTCTCAAATTTCTTCCAATTATAACTTTTTCTGTGCAAGAGATACACAGGGGAATGCTGAATATATGAAATCTAAATCTTTTTCTCAGCTATAAAATGATATGTTTTCACGCGCTGTACATCAATAAATAATAACGTGTTCTCCAGCGCTCTCTAAAGAAAACCTTGTATGATATCTGGTGCGTTTTCCATACGCATGAGATACAAACTAGAAATATAAAATCAATTTTCTCATGACTAGTTCATGATAAAGACTCGCAAATGGTATCAATCTCTTCATTAGAGCAAGCTGAATGAGAATATTGATAATGGAGACAACGAAAATAGTCATCATCATCATTGAAAAATTCAACATGGCGACCATAATTGACAGAATTTTTTATTTGATTGCTATTGAGCAATTTGTCACAATTACTCATTAAGAAATTATTTTCGGTTGGTACAAGGCTGTTTCATTCTCTCCTGGTTTGAAACTAATAGAATCATCACGAATAGAATCCTCCAACTATCCCTGTCATAGCTGAAAATATTTCCCATCATTCATTTAATAATCTCACAACTTCTTAACTACGTAGCATAGAAGAAAATTGGATGATCAGAAAGTTTTACGCGGAAGTTTTGATCTCTGGTTTATCAGAGACTTTTATCGAAATTAGATCTTTCGTCGGCGCGTTAAAACAAACGCCAGCAGCAAGAAAGGGAGAGAGAGAGAACTAAGGAAGGGTGGAAGAGACAAAAAGGGCAAGGAAAAAGTGAAAAAAGAGTGAGAGCGAGGGAAGTAGCGATAAAGATTGTCGTTGCAGCAATTTCATGCACTGACGGACATTGGTGTGCTTATCTTGTTGGTTGAAATTAAGAGGCAGCCTCACAACGTCTATGATGAGAGTCTGTGATCGACAAACCTGCAACTGCAAAACATAACAACCTCCATGCAGGCTACATTTTTTGTATGATAACTTTATAATGCTAATATTCCAGCTATTTAATGATATAATTAGAATAGAATAGACTTTATTTGCCATAAAAACAAATACAGACATACTGTTGGAAACACAATATTGATTGTAAATAAAACAATAATACAATAAAAGTTTAAAACTAAATCATAATAATTATGGCAAATTTACTGAGCGCAAAGAAAATAAATTTTCCGTGTGCGCACAGGAGTATCATATCAAATATAATGAATATTAGAATATTGACAAAAATAAAAAGAATATAAGAAGCAAATAATATATGAAACGAGAGCATAACTAATTATACTAGGCTAAGATGGAACATTATGTAAATATACTGTATAGGCTACAAAAAAGTATAAAATGAGATGGAGCTACGCAATTAAAAATTGAAAAATTTGAGGATATTCAAAATGATTAGACCTATTGAATTTCTACAACAGTAGAACATTAGCAGGGAACCTCACTGAATACATACTAAAAGGCATGATAACTCAATATGACTTACATGCTAATTTTAAAACATTTTATCAAGGGTTTTTCACATAAATGAATAATCTTATCTCTGAATATGATACCAGCTTTCAATGACATCGATATTGAGAGCAAAAATTATCTTTTTTATTTCTCTCTTGAAAATAGGAAGAGGATAATTAGCATAAACTATATCCTGTGGCACATGATTGAAAAACCTGCCTTGCAAAAAACAAAAAGATTTTTGAAAGAAAGTGCTATTGGGTCTAGGGATTGGGAACCTATCAGTGAACCTTGTTCTCATTATTCCAGTTTCATGTCCCAAAGTTGCCCCTTGATTTCCACTAGACCAATAGAATTCAGACAGGACCTTGAAGACGTACAGGTGCCTCAGAGGCATGATTTTCATAACCTGGCATGACGATAGAAAATCAAAATTCTCTTGATCAGCAATTGCACCAACTAGAGACTTCTGCAGAGACATTACTGGCCTTAAGTGAGTTATATAAGTACTTCCCCAACAGACCAGCCCATAAGAAAGGCGAGATTGAGCAAGAGCAAAGTAAAGATCTCTCAAAACAAATGTTGGACACATATTTTTCAAACTGAAAATTCTATGCAGTAAGCAACGCAGGTACTTCTTCATGCCGTCTATCTGTCCTTTCCACATCAAATTGTCATCAACAGTAATGCCAAGATACTTTACACTTTTTGACTGATTGATGATACCACAGTCACAGTCACGACTGGTACATCCCACATGATGGAACTTTAAAGGTTGGGTTAGCAAGAAAGAAGAGGCTATTCCAAAATTCAAATAAATGGTTTTATCAAGATTCAGGCTTAATTTATTGTACCCGAACCACATGGAAATCAAGTGCAGGTCGTTTGACATCTGATCATACAAATCCTCATCAGCACATGCACCATAAGAAAGTGCTGTGTCATCAGCAAACACTGTAAAACTTCCTCTGAAGGGGCCCAGATACAGATCGTTGATGTAAACCAAGAATAAAATTGGTCCCAACACAGAGCCTTGTGGAACTCCACAGTCGATTATCAGAAGCGGGCTGGAACTCAAGCCAATGCTTACAGCCTGGGAACGCCCAGTAAGATATGAACGGAACCAAGCTAGTGGCAGACCACGAACTCCAGATGCCTCCAACTTTCTGACAAGTGTAGAATGGTCCACAGTATCAAAGGCTTTTCGAATGCCCAGAAACAAACCTGATACTCTTCTAATCTCTTTATTATTGATATTTGAACATATTTCTGAGACAAATTTCCTCAGAGCCAACTCAGTTCCCAAGCCCTCCCTAAAGCCATATTGACTACTAGAGAAAAAATTGGATGAATTTAGAAAGTTCAATAGAGGAATTTTAATCAGCTTCTCAAAAATAATTGAAAACACAGAAAGAAGTGAAATTGGTCTATAGTTCTCCACCAATTTTCGGTTACCTTTTTTGGGAATTGGAATCACTTTTGCAATTTTGAGTTTGCTAGGAAAAGCGCTCTCAGAAATGCTCAAGTTGAAAACAAAAGCTAACACTGGACTAATGAAAGAGCTCATCCATTTAACTAGGACAGAGGAATATTATATAATTTTATTACAGAGGAATATTAATAATTTCAGCATGTAGTACTTTTGTTTTGCCAGGGTAAAGTAAAGATTTCATTCAATACAGTATTCTTATAAATCTAAGTAAAATATTGTATTATATTTTTTCTGGTTCTGGATTCTTGTATGTGGTTTTATTATAGTCTGTATAAAATAAGTTGAGACTTGGCCCTCCACCCGAAGAAATAACAGGGTCGCCAAATCGTGTAACATTACAACTTTCTCAAATTTGCAATTTAACGTCAGAATATCATCCCTGATATCCCATTAGTACTAAAAAAGTTGCAGGGTTGAAGGATTAAAAGGAAATTTAACTTTTTGATGAAATTTAAAGCATCGCTAAAATTTGTTTTTCATTTGAATAGGCTATATAGCTTCTCTCAGAATAAAAAATTTCAATGATTGAAAGTAATAAATTTCCATGATTTAGACCTTTTCGGTATTTTGTTAATTAATAATATTTCTAAATTTGCTTTTCAACGATCTGGCAACGTTGCAGAGTTGGAAAAGGATAGAGTTGTTTGCTTTTACAAATGATATTGATAAACAAGGATAGCATCGTTCCAAGGAGAAAGCCTTCTTTCCAAAAAAACTTTCTCCGATTGGTTCTTGTGGCATTCAATGTTTTTGTGCAACCGGACCTGAATCTCACAAATATTTAATATAATATTTCTCATAGATATTTCCAAGTGAAAATCTTGAATAAGTCTGTATAGCCTGTTCTCAATAAATACCCTAATTGAATGTTAGAAAATACCTACACCTAGTGATTAAAATATTTATTCCTGGTATTTTGATGGGATTCTCAATTTTATTAACGTAGCAATTCAATTTGATTCTCCAGTGGAGTTTGCGTTTCTAGAGCGTTCTCCCAGCGTTCCATAGAACGAGTCAGCCAAAAGTGTTGAAATTTGTATCACAAGGTCGATGTGGGTCTCTGACCCAGTTTGAAAGTATGAAGTCATAAGATTTTTTTGTAATACCGTCTATTATTTCCTATACAAGCTATTTGAAGCCTCTCGCAAATGTGATGTTAGAATGTCAGAGAAAGAGAAAAATCAGTAGTTTATTATTGGAAAAATAGTTAAGATAAAACTTTAAAGGGCTGTAGAAAAATTCATTGGGATGAATTGCCGTACTCTATTGAAAAAAATATGAGTACCTATTTTGAAACAATAATATTATCATCAGTTCGTGTTACAGAATGGATTACTAATATTGAATAACGAATTGAAAAAAATGATCGATAGTAGTTATCATTAAATAATGTCATAGATAAGAATTAAAATTTAAAGAATCATGGTGGTATAGATAATTTATGCGAATTATAATTATAACACAATCAATCTTATCAGATGTCCATATCATGACAAGGAAAGTAAAAGGGTTTTCATAGAATAAGTTTCAACAAAATAATATAAATAAATATTTTTATTTTATCTTCATCTCAAACACAATCAACATTATCCAAACGTCACAGACATATATTATCATTTTTAAATACATCGAAGTAAATTCTAAGTTTTAATTTGAAATACAAATCTTATCTCACATTGAAAAAGAGAAGCTCTTACAGAAGAAAAATGATAATCCATTGAGTTGAAAATAAATTTTTCACACTTCACAATTTCTTCTAGAAAATAATATGGGAAAATACATTCATTCATTTCCTGTCTTTGCATTATATAAATACGGTATTCTCTTTTTCGTAATAAAATTATTTTATGATATTATCAATCATAAGAATGAAAAATGTCATTGGAGCCACGGTATATAGAAGAAGAATTTTCATCTAAATACCGTGATTGGAACATCTATTGCAGAATTCTGTACGCGTATCAAATGAGTCTGATTTGAGGAATAATTAACATTATCTATAGTGTTATTCATGTTATAAAGTCAGTGTAGATCGATCATAGGACTAGATAATCAACAAAAGATTTGGCAATAGTGCGGAGGTATTAGAGGATACAGATACTGTATAATATGCTTTGTCTAATGACAGACAAGGATTGCGAATCAATGTTAATCATATTATGCTGACTTTACAACATGAATTAGTTCGCTATAGAACAATTTGAACAAAAATGGGTCAATCATACTACAATATTATCTGTAAATATAGTTAAACGTTTTCACTAAATCTTACTAATAAATAGATGAATTAATTAAACATTCCTTGTATTTGTAGAATTTCAAGTAAAGGTGTCAAAAGGTCTATATGCTATGTTCACAGACGTCTGAAGTGCAACGCTACAAAAAATTATGTAACGTTACGCTTCAGATGTAGCTATGGAATGGGTTAAATTATTACAGTTAAGAGTTAATTTTCTTTCTTATTTCATCTACTTGACTTTTTAAATAGATGTACTTGTTCAAGGTTAAATAATATTTGAAAGCTGTCAGTTCAAGGTTTATATTAATATTGGTAGTCAAAAATTAATGAAAAAAGAAGCCCATCTTTAGAAATCGACTTATTAAAAGGTTCTGATTGAACAAACTATAATACAGAACTGAATTTCTGTATAGATGAAATTCTGCAATAGATGATACTAAGTTGAATTGAACAAGATGAAACCCTGTGTTGCAAATAAATTAAATTTTCACAATAAATAGAATAATAATTATCAAAATCATTGAACATAAATGAAATTAGTAAAATTTCTGAGAATTTAATCCTATTACAAAAATAGGATCAGAAATCTTCATTGAGTTTATAGATAATACAACATCTATAGATAAAGTTGTTTCATGAGGCTAGGACAACAATATAAAATTGAAGCATTGCTATTTACATACATCACTCTAATGACTGAAAAAAATCAGTAGGAATTCAATCCTAAATTATAAACAACACAACACACATTCATAGCATAAATTTGTTAAACTAAAAATGTAATATAGCTGAATTCTGATATACATAGAAACAACCATACAATGAAACTATTTCATTTCAAAATTACTATATCTAAAATTTTACATATATTACACCGATCCTTAGGCTACTTATACGTTACTATTCTAAGATAGAAATGAATTTTTAATAATATTTGAATATTTTCGGATTTTATCGGCTATCAATATTTCAAAGACTAAGGTTTATCACTTTCAGTAGAATTTTAAAAATATGAAAATATATACATGTGATGAGTAATATCTATTTTAATTACTATACAATCATTACTAAAAAGGAAACAGCTACCCCAGAGCATATCAATTATACTTGTATAGCGAAAAGTATAAAATTTAGTCGTAGTTTGGAAAAATCTTGATGAGATGAAACATTCTCCTATTTCATTTCACAATCGCAATGTACACTTTCAACAATCAATTATATATATTTTTTGTAGCGAGAGAAATTGAGATTTTCGCGACAAAATGATAGGAAAACTCAGGTTCTGCATGTAGTATATGTAACTTTCAATCAATTGAGAAAGGTGGAAGATATGTAACCAATATGAGACTAAAAGACATTAAAAAGTATTGAGATGTTTAATAAAACGAAAATAAATATGCTGAAACTAATATCAGAAAGCATCAAAACTTATAAAGCATTATAGCATATAATATCTGAAAACTTCATTACAAAGTTATAAATATCGTTGTTATATGTATTTTATAATATAATGTGATTCTGATAGCTACACTGTGGCTGTACACTTCAGTCACTAAGTGATAATCAGTCAAATTTTTTGCACTCAAATTTTTCTTGAAAAACAATAGAACTTTCTTGTAAACGGTAGATTTGTTGTGGAAATGAATTAATTAACTTTCAAGCCTATATCCTACGAAAGTACAGTAATTAGTAGCAATTCAACAAAAACCAACAAGACATTCAGTAGTGAGCTCATAGACATTATCTATTTATTTCGAAGATTTTATTTCAAGAACTCGATTCTTGCTTGGAAAGCAGTCCATGTTGAACGAGTATGACGAAATTATACTCATCAAATTTTTATTCACATGAGAGTGACAATAGAAATATGACAAATTCTTAGTCATAAGACTGTAATTATAATCAGGTATCAGAGAAGAGTCTGTACAAGCTATCACATCAAATAGAAAAATACGAACCACACTACAACCAACTTCCTTCTAATATATATTATCTCTCTTTTTGGGCAGAACGTCAGCTATATCACCGTCCGTGAACTCCAAGTATCTGCGTTTCTTATCAGGCAAAACAGCGACCATATCACTATCGGCGATTTCCAAATATCTTTGGTTACTGTCACCAACTATCACACCGCTCAGATTCTCCAAATATCCTTGAATCTTATTGTCAACATTGTCGGCACTGTCGTTGGGCAGACCGGGGGCGATGGACTATTGCTGCACGATGTTGTACCATTGGGCATTGTCGGCCGACTCACCAGCCGGCAGTCGGATGTGCACCAGATGCACGGGTCCGTCCTCGGTCTGCACCATGGTGGTTTGGTGCTCGCCGAATTCGCCGGCGTGGTGTCGCCCGGCCGGCACCACCAGAGTGGTGTGCTGGTCGTCCAGTGTGGTGGCAATCTCGGCACCTGCCACCACCCCCGTGCCGCCTCCAGCCTCCAGCGACTCCATGCCGCTCGGGTTTGAAAAGTGCACCTGTCAAACAATCAGTACACCATCAGTACACCACGTACAACAGAATGTGTTATTCGTAAATAATTAAATATCGGGGCACCGAGCTTCGCTCGTTATTTATTTATTGATAAACAGAACACAATTCTTCAAATCTTCAAAATGATTGGGGAAGGACTAACAAGCACAACCCAAAACTGTTTCTTCCCCGAATTTTGATTTATACACTATATATAATCCAAAAAGTAGGCTATGTTCCATACACTTGAATTCAGGTCCAATTTTCAGTCCAAATATTTGAAAACAGAAAAGTTCTAATTTAGATTGTTTACGAACCAAATTAAATAACACTCACTAATCACTTAAAACTGTAAAAAGATGATTAACTTTGAATATTATGATATAATATAATTTAGAATGATATGCCATTGTCATGTCAACAAATCAGATTATTTTGATAAAGTCTATTGAAATTTCTAGATGAATATTTCTCGTGAGATACGGTAAGCTGATTGATTACACAGCTGATCTCCCACACAGGCACACGCATCTTCTGTTATCGACAGACGACGAAATTATCATCTGTTTTTCCAAAGATGAATAATGATTATCCTTTTTATGTCCTTCAGCGAGTTTTCCCAGGGATGAGACCTAGTACAATCGAATTTTTATATTATAAACCTACTATGTTCCAAATTTCGTGAAAATCGTTAGATCAGTTGAACATAAATAACCAGATATAAAAATATAAACAGATATACAGAAATTGCTCGCTTAATATAATAGATTATTGAATGATTGATATAGTGCCGCATCCACACTATCGCTTAATGCGTACAAATGACGACGAGCGCCAGAGGTGGAGGGGTGGTTTGCCAGCGCTTGCCTGAATTGGCCTGAGCTTGCCATCGCTCGCCTTCACTGGCCTTCGCTTGCCATAGCTCCGATTTTTGTCGAGCGAAAGCCAGCCAAGCATAGGCGAGTGACCAGCTGAGCATCCACAAATGGTCACATTGCAAGACCAATGTGGCCAAGCTTACCAGCTTCGCCAGCGACTAGGCAAGCCACTTGGTCAGCGATTGGACCAACGTGTAGATGGCAATATTTCCAAGATATCATTAAATTATAATGACGCCATCTAAAGGAATCGATGCCAGAAGAAAAAATGATTGAGCAGAATAACAATCTGCGTCACTTAACAGAAGTTAACTGCAATATACGTACGTGCAATCTGGCTATTGTAATATTCATCAATGTATGCTGTGTCGTTCAGCCTTTGAAATAAACTATTGACTTCAATCTATTGCAAAAATAATTCATGATTTATAATAACTTCAGTACTTCTTATTTTCAAATTGAGTAAATTATAGAAGTGTCGTTAACTGGTCAGATGAAGAGTTATTGTACAGCTTGATTGTCTTATGGAAGGCTTATTCAAATTGAAGAAATAGTCTAATCTGTAAAACATATTTCCACAACTACAAGGAAGAATGAACCTTCACAAGATAAATCACTCGACATCAATGAACATTATGTAATTTAAGTATTATAAAGCTGGTTATAATGACAGCTAGTAAAACACTACTTGCATTGAAGTGAACATTTCAAAACACGATAATATCGACAAATTAAATCAAAACAATATTTCACGGAATTCAATATGAAATTAATACTGTGCTTATGAATGACTCATACTAACCTGTCCATCAATTATCAAATGTTCGACGGCTTCTTCATATTCGGTTCCTTCAGTGATTTCCTCGCCGACAACAGACTTGTCCATCGTATCTTTCCTCTGAATTATGACGTGTTCTTTCAGTTCGGCTATGTACATTTTTGTGTCTCCGGTTCCAGCGTCCAACTCCTGTAACAAAATAATAAACAATATATACTTAAAAACATAAATTTGATACAAACCATATAGGTCTACTTAATATAAATAATAGCTACATGAATCATTATTATAGAACAAACACATTTCATAAAAAGTGATGCCAACAATGCAACAATTTTTTACCCTACAGTTACCTTGAAAAGTGATCATTCTTGCACTGATTACACAACGCAAAGTCACTTTCCGCACTAGTGCGCAAAAACCATATTTGCAACATTGTAACACAAAATAGTTGGTGGGTTATATGGAGGATTAGTGCGCAAAAACCAAAATTAAGTTGGTAAAAATGACTGTAGTTTGATAAGAATTATTTCATTGGCTACATTTATGATAAAATCGCAAACTAGAATTCCAAAACAAGAATAATGTTCATCTAAATCATAATTAAATAATTACTCATCGTTTAATAATAAATTATGTTTCTTTCTATTGATAATTATTATTTCAACTGCAAGCAATGAGAAATATAGCAAATACACATTATTAAATCAATTATAATTTTGAGGTTAAATAATTACCATTTGATATCCATGTGAATAAACATGGATATAAAATAAAAAATGAATAATAAAAAAACAATAGATATTCTTCCATTCATTTTGAACATTTTTCATTAATTATTTGAGTCATAAGTATAAATTTCTGAATCCTGTCTTTAGTACTTTTTTAGCTGGATGAAACGAATAAATTTAGGTAGGATTCTTTCCGCTAGGTCGCACGCTTGTCGGTCAGCCATGTTGCAGCCATCCCAATCAGCTGTTGACATTGTTGGCATGTATTTTAAATGCGAATCTGTTCTATCTGTATTTTTTCTGATTTTTCAATAAATTTAATAAAAATGATAAATTTTCAACTGCAATGAAAATTATATACATTTTGAATATTATTAATTATTCATTACTGCGAATAATATTTTTCTATTTATAAATTGATGGGTGGATGAATTATTTAGAAATTGAAATTTATTCAAATTATTTAAAATTAATAATCAATTTTAATTAATAATTGAATTATTCAATTATTGATTGAAATGAATAATTAATTATGAATTTTTAATTGGGTTATTAATTTTTTAATAAATTAAGGTTGTTATTAATAACAAAATTACACTTACAAACATTTGATGGATTTCAGGCCATTTTACCCATAATAACTCACTTTTCATATTCAATGGTAACCGTAGGAAAAATTTTATGTGAAATATGTGCGCAAAGTCCCTCTGCTGCACTCAAGAAACCATTCCGCAGTCGCCTACAGCTCGTGCGTAAACGTTTCTTTCGGTGCAGCAAACTGTCACTTTGCGCACTAGTTGCACAAATGACTATTAAATCCATCGATGAAAACGTATTTATAAACATTCCTGTTTGTCAATTATATTTTATTCTTCAAGAACATTTTCAATTATTAAATTTTAAAATTTCATGATTGAGATTAAATATTTTGTTAATTATATTTCCACATTGTTAAAACCGATCTGGCAACGTTGCGGAACTAGAAAAGGATAGCACTATATGCTTTGGAAACAAATAAAAATATTCTTTATTTGTCGGATTTAGGACTCTCAAGTCCTCTCTATCACTCAATCTCTACATTCACGAAATCATATGAATGCTTTGTAGAATGATAGTCAAGAATAGCTACACCAATCATAATCAGATACTGCCATTTTTAAGTGGACTTTAATATAGTATTTTGGAACGATTAATTTCATTCATTTGTGATCTCTAGTTTGATTGATTATTCTAATATTATAGTTATTATTAAGTATAATTAAGTCATGATGAAGTTGAACGCACAGATTTGATCATTGGGCCGAGACTGACCACTTGGTCGGCCGGAATCAGTTTGGTGTTGCCTTCGCTGTCAGTGACCAGTGTCATCTCTTGCATGGGCGTGTCCTGCACCGTTATCATGTCGTCGTCAGTTGTCAGTCGGGGCTGGTTCACCACAATCGTGTCATTCAAATGACCCTGCAAGAGCAAATTCCACGTCACATTCACGATTAATGTCACATTTATTGCTCAGGTGAGATTGAGATATAATTGTGATAAGGGTACAATTAGTCACAACCAAGAAAACAAATTCGACACATCAAGACACATTCACGATAAAGGTATTGTTCAGGTGAGATTGAAATAGAATGTTGATCAGTGATCATCAACACCACCAATGAAGTCACCACCAAGGTATCATTCACATGTCCATGTAATACCATATAACCTCAGTTTATAAATTGAACATTATTAACATACATGTTGTAGAATGTATTTATTTTATTTATTCAAACACGTACAAAATTAAATCAATGAATACGAGAGGATCAAAAGGATTGCTCCACAATGATATAAAACACAATAATGTTGTTTATTCTACTAAAATCTGCAAATTATAATGATGCTTTTTTTTGAAATTCTCTAGTACACAATAATGAATAACCCTCAATTGAACACGACTATTGAATAATTTCAACTCATATATTATAACAAATTATTTGCATGATTTGTTCACAGACAATCCTTAGATACTATCTTTCTTAAATACAAAATATGCGCCATCATTTATGTCAATAAATAAATAAATAAAATAAAAAATAAATATAGATGAAATAACGAAGCATTACAACAACTATTGTAAGGCCGTGATCACATTGGGTGCGTATATGGGCTTGGTTATACATGACATATGAGAAACAAAATCTGGAAAGAGCAATAGGAACACTCACACTGAACGCGTGCACTCGCTGGTTGCGAGTGTGTGCAACTACTGATAAGTCACAACTTGTTTCAAATGCTCTTTCCAGATTTTATTTTTCTGATCATGCACGATCTGACGTGCACTTGCACATATACGCCTTCATGTAAACACACCCTAAGGTGAAAAAAAACAATTAAAAATGGGAGATGAGCTGCCACTGGTGGATATTCCCAACCAACTTACGACCGCCAAGTGGCATAAGCTCCACAATCGCCTTGAAGAGGCCTAATACAAAAAAGGATATATTTAGGACCGGTTTCCGAGCTCAGGATTTAGCTAAGTTCTAGACTTTAACTAGGCTTTAAACTCTGGAGTCAGAAAATTGACTTTCCGAGTCAGAGCGTTAACGTAGTCGAGGACTTGAATAGACTCTGGAGTTTAGAGTTCACATAAGACCCTGGAGTTTATAATTTTGCTTTCTGAGTGAAGAACTTATAAGTCCAGGACTTGAATTAGATTCTCCCTCTTTCCGAGTCAAGGATTTACCAAAAATCGTTAAGTCCAGAACTTAAAGCAGCGTGATTTTAAACCCTCGACTGTGGTAGGGTTTAAATTCAAGTTCTAGACTTAACTGAGCAAACACAATTCAGTTATTGTTTTGGAGAAGATGAAAAGCCAAATAGATGTCATTAAATACCTAAATTATTTGGATTAGTCCATATAAATTCATAATTTATAGTTTGCAAGTTTATTTTGTAATAAAATTGTATCAGAATTATGCGTAAGAAACTATCCTTATTTTACGACTGTGACATAACCTAAAGATGTTCAAGAAAAATAATACAAGGATTGCCTTGGAATTTATATTCCAATCTGAATGTTATTAATCAATGTCATATTCAACATATTAATAATATAACAATAATAAATTAATATTCCAATTTTTTCTCAAAACAAATACGTTTTCAAACTCAATAGCCTAATGAAATTTTTATTCCAAAATCACTGGTTAGGATCAATGATCAATAATAGCATAACGTAAAATGAAATGTTTATTCATTCATCTTTCAAAAGGTTAGGTTTTGCTTTGAATAGGCCTACAAAGAAATCAAAACGTATCTTCACAAAATAATTATACAAAATAGATTGGAGAGCATGCTCATTTGAATTATCCCGCTGCAATCAGCTGCTTCCTTTTTCTATAATGCCAACAATACAACAGCAAAATATTGTGAATTTCCCTCATGTTTACTGCGTTAAAGTCCTGGACTCAAATAAGTCGAGAACTTGATAGACTCCGGAGTTTAAAAGATAAAATCGTGACTCAGAAAGTCGATTTAGACCCGAGCGCTTTTAGTCCTGGACTCTGTAAGTCCAGAACTTATAGATTCCGAGCTCGGAAACCGACCCTTAAACCATGTATTTTTTGAAAGATTTTAAAATGTGAAATGTTAAAAGATGTAAAATTGACCTGAGTTTGCATGTGAGCGTAGAGTAGAGGTTTTCGCATGAAACCCATGCCGCAGACCAAGCACTCGTAAGGCTTCTTATCGCTGTGGACAAACCGATGGGCATTCCGATTGTCGCGACTGTTGAACGCCTTACCACATACCTGCAAACAGAATTGACATCATAATTCATAATCAATCATGTTATTACTATCCATTATCTATTTCCTTATTCATCCATTATTGAAGAGTTAATTAGAAATAATATAGTATAAGGAATATACTATTGATGATATATTAGTATCATAGGAATAGAAATTGCATTCAAAAGAGTATTCATTCTTTTTATAAACCTTTGGAAAGATTAATCGGCAGGGCAGGAAGCTCTCCGATTGGCTTATTATCAGCTGATTGGTTCGGGAATCAGCTGATAATCAGCCAATCGGAAAGCTTCCTACCCTGCCGACTCGTCTGCCGCCAGTGCGAAAACGCTTGAAAGCGCTTCATGTGGCTTGGTCCTAAAAATTGGTCCTCAATCTCCACACTCAGAAAAATATTTTTATGAACACACATTAACGTACTATCATACCTGCGTACAGTCATAGAGAGAATAAAGCATAATAAGATATCCCATGTTATAGGGCGTTTATGTTTCAAGTCTCTCAAGCCGGTATTCCTAGAACTTTTACGTGAAGCTATGTGACGCTGGTAGTCTCTCATACTGTGCCATTATTACACTCTCATCAGTAATAAACAGTAATAATAGTCAGTAACCGGCTAGAGATAACAAAAATCGGCTAGAAATTTGGAACATAAACAACCTATACAATGGTATATCTCCTTATGACAGCTTTTCTGTATTCTTGAACTGAATGTGATTAATGTTACCTCGCACTGATAGGGCTTCTCGCCGGTATGGATGCGCCGATGCTTCTTGAAGTGCTCGGGGTAAATGAATGTGGCCGAGCATGTGGTGCACTTGTAGGGCCGTTCGCCCGTGTGCGCTGCCTTCACGTGGTAGTCGAGCAGCCGACGTCGCTTGAAGCCTTTGCCGCAGTCCATGCATTTGTAGCGCTTGTCGTCGTAGTGAGTCGCGCGTTTGTGCGACTGCAGGTTGCTGCGTTGGCTACAAAAATAAATTAAATACAAATTTCAACACAGGAATGATAACTTTAAACAACAAACTCCAATAGTGATGTCACACACATAGACAAACTCCAATAGAACACATATTAAACACTAGTTTTTGACACTAGAATCAAAAGTAGCTAACATTATTTATGTAAGGCTGGCTACTAACGGTAGGACAATTTAGCACACACAAACACACGTTCATCATGAATGTTTTATCATCAGCCAGAGACTTCAAACATAAAATAAACAACCAATAACGATAAATAAACCACTGATAAATTACAAATTAGTGATAAAAAAATAATTTGACCTCAAATAGAGCAGCGAAAAAAATTGAGAATATAATACCCTAACCTCAAAAAATTTTGCTCGAAACCTTTCGCTGTTTTGACACAATGTATGACGGCATGCTCATCATGTATGTCCTAGTCCTACCGTTAGTGGCCAGCCTAGGCAGCAATATTGGATCAGAGTGCTTCCGTTCAAATTGCAGCACATTGGCTGAAGACTTGAATTTCCACCCCAATTCCCTATCCACGCTCCCGTCATAGCAAGATAAATACAGGGCTTTTTTGTTTTATAGTATGGATTCTGTAAAAATAAAAATAAAAATCTAAGTACCCTTTTTTAAAATTGTTAACTCACAACATTTAAAGTGACAATTATTGACTTCAAAGAACATTAGTATTATTGACTCACAATATGTTTCGGCTATGATGACATTATCAAGTCAATAATAATAATCATCAAGTCAATTGTCACTTGATAATGTCACCATAGCCGAAAAATGTTGAGTAAACAATTTTAAAAAAGGGTACTTAGATTTTTATTTTTATTTCTATTCAAGAGTAGCCCTAACGGAAAAAGACAATTTTATGGATTCTGTCTGTGTTATGTTCCCGTGTCGCTTCTTACAACGGTCTAACTATAGTTCCTAATACATTGTCAGTAAGTTGCACTGTATTCGAAGCATTGAAATTTTCATTGTTTCAATTGCGTTAAGATTGCCAAAGCTGTCATTTTAGTGTTGAGGAACATAATGGTGCATCAGTGTTTTTTTATCGTGTGAGCTCCAGGAGGGAGTGTTAAGACATATCCACTATAAAATATAGTCTACTGTACCAGTATACACACATATGAGTTCAGTATTAAAATAGCCCACGTGCATAAATTGTGATAGCGGTCCAGCTTATAATTATCATAATTATTATTATTATTGAATGTACATTACATTGAATGTTTTGCTTTTGTCAGTTACAATTCAAATATAATAAAATAAAGTCTCCGTTATGAATTCAAGAATCATTCAACACTTGGAATAAATGCGTGTATAATGTAATTGAGCGTCTGGACGTGCCTTTACTATGAATCAAAATCGTACGTGAAGTATTAAGATTTCTTACATACTTTTCTAGATGATGCTTCAGTGCCAAATAATTCCACTTAATATAGTATATTTCATCGTTTCAAGGAAAAAGGTAGACATATTGACGAGAGATTAGTGACCGGCAAGTGTTTCAACTGAAGACCGTCTCAACAGAGTCTGCGGTCATTTGACAGGTTTCATATACACTAAAACCATTTACAATACAAATATAATTCAATTTTCAAAAATGTTATGTTTCAAAAGTGAGTTGTGTGACTTTTCGATCACCTTTGAAATGCACACTCTCCATCAACAAATGTAAAATTGGACAATAAGAAATGGTGATAAAACACTTATTTACGCCGTGATAGATCTGTGCTCGTACATAACTAGTCGAATTACTGATCTATCACTAATAGTTATTGCATAGGATCGTTTTGAATCACTCACCTGAAAGTAGCGCCACAAAATTCGCACTGATAGGGCTTTTCCCCGGTGTGTGTTCGCTCGTGATCCCTGATTTCCGCTTTTCTGGCGAACGCTTTTCCGCACAGTCTGCAAATGAACGGCTTGAAGCCAGTATGCACCAGGCAGTGCACTTCCAAATTCCTCGCTGTTCCAAAACATTTACCTGAAAATTACAAAAAAATCATAAAAATAATTTATATATACAGATGCAATTACACTATAATTGTTAGCCTATACTGTATACACTCTATAGTACCAGCAAAGTACACTTTGGGTCAACGTTCATTCATTCGATCAACATAATTTGTCGAGTTACGAATAAGCTGGTCCAAATAGCAGGTTAGATCGATATTATTTTTGATACCTAATATAAATGAAAATCCGTTGAATTCTTTAAGCAGTCATGATTTTCATTAAAAATCATGAGTAGTCAAGTACAGACATTGAAAAGTAGCACTTAATGATATTCATATCCTATTACTTACTATTTGAGCAGATAATTCAAATCAGTTTGCTTATTCTATCTTATTTTTTCAAAGTATGAAGAGTTAAATTACCTACTCCAATAGTAAGTAATAGGATATGATGAATATTATCAAGTGCTATTTGCTAATGTCTGTACTTAACTATATTCATGACTGTTGAAGAAATCAATAATTGCTTCAAATTTATATGATCAAAACCAACATATATCTAACTTGCTATTTCAACTAGCCTATTTACCAATCAATAAATTATGTTGATCGAAAGTGAACAATGATAGAGTCATTACATCTTTTTTAACTGTATATTGTGAGGTCCACGTTACAATGACAGAGGAGAAAGATGGGAGAACAGCGTTGCCGATTCTCTGTTAACTATATTTATAAATTTTCAAAAAACGATATGGCAACGTTGCGGAGAGATAGCACTACCTGCTTTGTCGAATGATGGTTAAGGGTAGCCATTATAACGTGGAACTCACTTATTCTAAATTTATTTGAAGTACTGAGGACGACTTACCGCACTCCTCGCAAGAGTAGTTCTTGACGCCGGAGTGGGTGCGCTCGTGCTGCAACAGGTTCTGCTGAGTGAGGAACGACTTGGTGCAGTGCGGCTGCGAGCAGGCAAACGGTCGTGGCCGCTCAGTGTGCGTCTTCTCGTGCGACCGGAACGTGTACTTGGACGCAAAGTCCTTGCCGCAGACGCTGCACTGGTAGGGTCGTGCGCCTGTGTGCGAGTTCATGTGTTCTTCCAGCATGTTACGCGACCTGTTTACCAAATAACACCATTTCCAATATGAATAGAAGAAAATGCAATTA
Organism: Nilaparvata lugens; assembly: GCF_014356525.2. NCBI lineage: Eukaryota > Metazoa > Arthropoda > Insecta > Hemiptera > Delphacidae > Nilaparvata > Nilaparvata lugens. The sequence goes on from NC_052506.1 coordinate 26,319,018, forward strand.
ATTAAAGCCTTCATTAGTTTCTAATTTCGAAAGCCTCCATTTAAAACACAATTAAAGTTATCAAGTACTCTCCAACTATCACAAAACAACAATAAATTAGTTGATTTGATTTGATTGAATTTCAAGTTGATTTGGGCAACTATATTTTCATAATTTGATTGTATGGTAAGAGATACTTATTCCTTCAACCACAGAAGTTCTGCAATTTATGAAACTAAATCCATAAATTATGAAACTAAATAATGGATGATTATCATATGAACATAAACATACTAGCATTAATTCAATGTTGTTTATTCTATTCAACTTGAAAACGGTTCTTCAAGAGTTGAAACTGGTAGTATTGTGTCCAAAGTCTTAACTTATTTTATTCAGAAGTATAAGTCGGGCTCGTTATACAAAAGCCTACTTGAATTTCATAACCTTCAATGGCAATTTTGTTGGTAGGAGATGTGGTGATGTTTTTCCATAGCCTAATAAAAAGAAAACGACACTGATCTTGTCGATAACAAATATAGAGGTATACACTAAAAAATTACAAATTATGATGCTACAAAATAACTACATTCCGAATAGAGCAGCGAAGAAAAATGAACCAAAAAATGAGATAAACCTGACCTCAACAATTTTTTTCGTGATGGCACAAACATGTATTTGTGACATTGTACACAAATGTTCAACACACTTGTTCTATTGTCAGTTGCCACCCTAATAAGAAGAAAAAGACATTGATATTGACAATATCAAATATAGTGGTATCGACAATATTCGTGTCATTCTTTTCGATGATATTTCAATTATAGTTGTTGACAAATTATCTCTTGAGATTAATAAAAACAATATGAAACTTGTAGTAGCCTACCCTTTTTATTTAAAACATTTTAAAACTTTAAACAATTCAACGACTAGTTTAAATAAAAAGGATACAACAAGTTTTATATTGTAACTTATTTATTAATTTGAATAAAGTAGCCCATATAAGTAAAGTAATCTCTTGAGATATATCGGTGCAAATAAGACATGGGATCTATTTATCTTTTCCTTTTAATATATATGTTTATCATAGTTGTTCGAACACACACTGCTGGTGCTCGAGTTGTTCTTTGTAAGTAGTGCCATAATGAAATTCATTTTATGGCAAATAAATGAATGTGAATGGGTGCAACTCACAGATATCGTTTGCCGCACTGATCGCACGTCCAGTTTTTGGACTGCGGCAGATGCATGCGCCGGTGCACGCGGAACAGACGCAGATTGCTGAAGATGCGGTTGCAGATCTCGCACTGGAAGTCACCCTCCTCGCTGTTCACATGTTCGTTGAGATGCGCCATCAGATCATTGCGCTTCAGGTACTCCTGGCCGCAGATGTCGCACACGTACAGTCGCAGCGCGTGTGTGTCGCGCATGTGTGCGATTATCGCCTTCGCGTCGCCTGTCACCTTGTCGTCGGCCGAGCACAGCAGGCACGTGTAGACCTGGCCTTCTCGGCTCACAACCTGACCCAAGAATAAACAATTTTCCTTATCACTAAATCCTAATCAAAACAGCTTCCGTAAACAGATAAGAATGACGGGCGATATGTACATAATTTACAGCATAATTGAAATAAATTGATAAATAAATGAGCCTTCTCTTCTAACAACCTAAAAGCACGTTTACATTAATCAAGTTTCATTGACTTCAAGTTTGCATAATCTCAAAAGTACATAACGTGTTAATCTGGCGTTTTCATTAATCACATTTTCTTGAATTCAAGTAAACGCTGTTTCAAGTTTTCTTGGAAAACTTTTGCAAAATGAACGCCTTTTGCACACTTCACATTAGTAAACGCTGTTTCAAGTTTTCTTGGAAAACTTTTGCAAAATGAACGCCTTTTGCACACTTTACATTAGTCTCATTTTCTTGAATTCAAGTAAATGCTGTTCCAAGAAAACTGGAAACAGCAATTTTTGCAAAATGAACGCCTTTTGCAAACTTTAGTTTAAATTTACTTGAATTCAAGTTTTAAAAATCTCAAGTACATACAAAGTGCATGTAAAGTGCAAAGTACAACCTGCATCATTGTAAAAATCAATCTGAAAAGTGAAAATGAATTATCTAAAAATAGAATTCTAGTTAATTTCAATTTTTTTCCTTCATCTGCATTATATCATAGAGTAAAAGTAAATTCGTATGGCTTTTGATGGTGGGGAGTCCCTTACGGGAAGGTTACACCTCGCCTGAATATATAGCATTTACTATATCATAGAGAAAAGATAGTATAAGAAGATATCCCATGGTAAAGGTCGTTTATGTCCCAAATTTCAAGCCGATTACTGTCGTCTACTGTCTATTATTACTATTCTGGCCGGTTGAGGATGTAAGAACTGCACAGTATTAGAGACTACCAGCGTCACATAGCTTCACGAAGAAGAACTACTAGGACTATCAGCTTGAGTTGACAGTGAAATTTACAACATTAACCCACTATATCATGGGTAATATTGTGATAATTTTCTCTATGCTACTATTGAATTATGAAATTAATGAAGAGAACAAATCAACAATCATAGCAAGCAATTTATGTTATCAATTTGTAAGACAAACCATTTGAGGAATCATAGCGGGAAGTTCATCGCGAGTTTTGCGTTTGCTCTTCTTGCCTTTGTTGCCCGATTTGTCCGAGAAGTCGCTGTCGATTGGCTCTATTTTGATCATTTTCGTGGAATCCTTGCCGCCCTGATTCGAGTCGCTGCCTTCATAATCTTCGTCATCATCGTCGCCGCAATCAATGCCAAGGTTATCATCGTCCGAATCACTCTGTCGGTTGCCACTGCCGTTCTCCTGCAAAATTTTATTAACATTCTGATTATCAAAAATGTAGAGGAAATTCACATACTTCAAGTTGGAGGTTACAATAATACAGTAGCCTGTTTTTCTTTTCCGACTACTGTATTGTTTACTCTATACAATAAATAAATAAATACAGATTTATAAAAAATGTAGAGAAAAATGGAGTTATTTCGACCCTCTAGACAAACTCTTGTGAAAAGTAACATGATTACTTGATAGACACGTATGATTACAGGAATGTAACAAATGTGAATAAATGTAGTCAATGTAGAACATGCAACTTTATTAAGCTCTCTTTTGTACAAAAATTGGTTCTTGTGAATCTTTTTTGTGAATAGAAAACTTTTGTGAATAGAATCTTTTTTGAATAGAAAACGAAATTCGGCGAACATTTTTTTTTAAGATTACGTCTCTGAGACTGAGAGTTATGGAGTATAAGACAAGTGAGATTGATAGAAAATTCTATATCATAGTTCACTAAGTTAACTCTAATTCGAGAGGAACTCTTGGACACTATACAGAGCTTCATCAACTAAATACTTTTCCAATTTTTTTTGTTGAAATTTTCATATCGTCAGTACTTTAGAGAATCGGATAACTTGTTATATGAAATTTCCTTTCAATATACTTCAAATAACTTACTGTTATGACTAATCATATATGATAGTATTTTATAGGCGTTACATCTTTACATTTAGCACAATAAATCAATGAATTTCTCTATGAATTCTATAAACCATAAGTTTACCTATAAAAGTTTATTGTTCAATATTAAACAGTATAAAAAATTGTTCAATTGAGGTATTCTTAAGTAAGTTGAATGAAACACACAATTCTGCAATAGTTTTCAGAGTTATTTTTTTCATAAATATTTTCTGTATGAAAATAATGGATAAGAGCCAATAGTTCATTGAATGGCGAATAAACCTCGTATGAGGTTTCTTATTGATATTTCTTAGATGAGAGATATTTACATCTTCAAGTTTATATGAATTCCGACAAATCTGAATACCAAATCCCCATTCAGCCCTCAGTCGGGCAAGTATGAATAGTACCATTGAAGCACATGTGAAGAATATTTTCACTGCACCTGGCAGGAACTCTGATTCCATAAAGATAGCATGTTCCAAGATAGCAATAAAAGTTGATAATATAAGTTGAAAATATATAAGTTGAAAATGTACTATTTTTTAAATGTTTTAAATTTTTATGTTTGACTACGTTGTTAAACGTGTTATTTCCGACATAACTTATATCTTATATGTCAATCATATGACAAGGACCAAGTCAGGGAATCTGGCCACTTCCAGACACAGTCAATCCAGATCTCTGATCATTACTAAGGAGAGAAGTATGTTATAGAGAAAATACAGCATAAGAAGATATTCCATGTTGTAGGTAGTTTATGTTCCAAATTCAATACGTTTTTTGTTAACTCAAGCCAATTACTGCCAACAACAATCCGTTAATACTGTATTGTTGGAGTGAGAGTGTAAGAACAGCACAGTATGAGAGTCTACCAGCATCACGAAAAATGACTACAAGGACTATCAGCTTGATTTAACAGTGAAATTTGTAACATGAAAGCCCTATACCATGGGGCATCTCTTTTCTATGGTAATGCTATGTTATGCTAAGTTAAGCCGAGTTACTGCTTACTAAGCTATGATATGCTAACTTATATTTATTCTATGGTGATACTCATTTGTGGAAATCAAGATATTCTACATTCCAAGTCAGACTATTATCGTAAGAGTGTCCAAAAGTCACTACCCATGTGGTTAATATTAGTCATGATATGTAGTGCATTTCAAAGTGTACTACTACATAATCGACTTCAGTTTCTTTTTATTCTCTATGTTTAATTGCAATTTTGGGCTGACAAGATCAAGCCGTATAGCGTATTCCTTTCAATTTCTCGTAAAAATATTCGATAGCACTTTCATATCTATAATTTGCAGAAACCATATTTGGAAAGGAATTTTCCCCATATTTCTTCCAGCACACCACATCATTTTAGCAATATTGTCTTATTTTTTATTGTGTTATATTTATTGTTACTGTTATTTTAATTGTTACTGTTATTGTAATAATTGTTTAATTATATATAGGTTTTTCATTGTATTTTTGTGAGTTGTGAATAGATTGAAATGAATTTCAGACCATCCCGTATTAGACAAAAAACTATTAATTTTATAGAATAACCCATAGTTTATCATATTACACATAAACCGGGAACCAATCACTCACCTCGTCATCAATCGGATCGGCCCGTGGAATGAGAGTGAGAGGCGGCGGAGGCAGAAGGGGCTGCAGGGGTTGAAGGGGAGTGAGGGGCTGAGGTGCGGGACTCATTGCCTCCTTGATGGTCTGAGACAGCTGTTTCTTGGCGACAATTATCTTCTTGGTGGCCTGCACTGGGCTGGCAGTGCTCGGAGTCGGAGCTGCGGTCTTGTCTTCTTCGCTAGGTGGCGCCGCATTGGTCTCTTCTTCAGGCACAGTTTGCTTGTCATCAACTTCGTCGATGTCGAATTTTCTGCAATAACGATCAAACCGTTAAAAAGGCTTCTGAAATACGGGTGTCAATGTGCATGAAACTTACAGTTGAGTTGAAAAAGTATCAATTATACAATTCTTACTTTCTAAAGAATGTATAAAGTACAATCTAAATCATCTGTACAAAAAATTAGTTTGGTTTTATTCCGTCAAAACGTCCTACATAATCTAGCAAAGCTTACCAAACTTCAAACTCTGGATTCAAAATTTAATTAGAATTGATTGAGTGAAGCAACAATACCTACTTTTTGGACATACTTCTTATTCAAAAAGGAACAGTTTTGGACAATTAAGGACAGTTTGGACTATTTGGATTAATTTGACATTAATTAAGAGTGTTGATCCTCTTCAGATCGAGTACATGATTTGTGTTTTGTGAAATTAAAATAAATGAATGATGATCTCGATCTTCATTTCAGTCAAAACCTTTATGAGTAAAAATCATACAAGATTCACAATGTTTGAAACGGACTTACTTGATTGTTCGATGATAATTTCCATTGATCTCGATTTTCAGTTCGGTCAAGCGCTCCTGCAGTTCATCGACTTCATTGCACGACTTGAAGCACTTTTTGCAGACAATTGACGAGTGAATGAGCTCCTCTTGCAGTTCGACGCCAAGAACGTTGCCAATTATTTCGGACAGCGGCCGGTTTGACGCGTTTACTGTTTGATGGAAGATCTGACAAGAGTTGCGCGTCGAGACATTGATACTGGCGTTGCAGATGAAGCAGACCGTACTTTTGGAAGTTGGACTCTTTTCAGTATCTGCAGTCATCTCTCAATCTTAAAAACACAAAATATGTCATTGGTTGAATGCTTAGTCTGCTTGAAGCTTGTTGAATATTCATCATTTCTATATTTCATTGGTCTGGATCTTGAATATACACCTTGGAACATCATGTTAAGAAAACATTAACCCACATAATAAATAATCAATCCCCCAAACCCAATGATGGATTATAATCTTTTTTTAATATTGATGATTTTAGATGAATCTTCAATGATTATTTCAGAAGTGTGACTAGAAGGCCTACATACCTAATCCTTTGACACTATAAATATATAGGTGATCAAGAAACAAGGCACTGGTCCACAAATAACTTAATAGAATTTATAATCGTCAACATTAATTTCAAATTAGAAGCAATTATTGTCATCGAACAGATAAACATCAAAGATTATTTTACTTCCGGTGAAATAATTTGTGAAGAGGTCAAAACAAAATTCCAATCCTAGAAGTCGTTTAAGATTGGTATTGAAAGTGGTGATAAAAACAACATTATTAAACCTGAGTTTTGGCCTGAAAATGTTATAGTTTATGAATTTCAATTCCAAAAAAGAACTCATTTCAACTCAAAACCTTTTCAAGGCAGGAGGAGAAGGTGAGCTGTAGTGAACCCACACTATCCAACTCCAAATTTTCAAATACTCTGATCAAATAAGACCAAAAATAAAAAACTCAAAATCTGTACAATGTACAATGTCTACGAACAAATTTAACATCTTTGAACCCCTGGTTAGAAGCGGTTAACCCAGACTTCCTTTGCATTTTTGAGCATTGGTTAAAATTTGATGAAGTTGACTATTACCAAAATATTGGAAATTTGACTATGGTAAGTGTTTACTGTAGAAACTCGTTGCTTTGTGGTGGCACCGCAATGCATGTTGACAATAGGTTGTATGTTAAACCAATTGACCTAGAAATGTTTTGTATTGACTCTATTATTGAATATTGTATGCAGTCTTATATCAACAGAGCTTAATTGTTGTCTTGTCAGTGTACAGACCACCAAATGGCGAAATAAGCTGTTTCCTTGATAAGTTAGAGGAATGTCTTAGCTTTAGTAGCCAGTTCCAGTGTCATATCAGAAGAATATAGTGCTACTGAAAATCTTTTCAGCATTTTATTGAAATCCTTTGTCTTCAGTTCCTCGGTTGTAGCAGATCTGTATAAATTGTTAGCAATAATAACAAGAGATTTAATTTTGGATAACTCAGCTGTATGTATATCAGGAATCACTGGCCAGTTCCAGTGCCATATCAGAAGAATATAGTGCTACTGAAAATCGTTTCAGCATTTTATTGAAATCCTTTGGCATGTTTATTGGCAGTCAAGTTCCAACACGATGAGATACATGTATTGATGAAATTGTTACTACCTTGGACTTATGGGACTACAATTGATGCGATGGATCCTGTTGTAGCCGACCATTATGCTCTTGTGATGAAAGTCTCCGGCTTGTGTGAAGCAGTAAAGGATATCCCAGATTGGATGACTGAATACAGCTTTACTCATAGAAAAAGTTATGAGTCCAACCTTCCAATTTCTGCTGGAGCATTGGAAAGAGTAAATTTGAGCTATCCAGGCAGCAACAAACCTGAGGTGGAATTTCGTCAGTTTTTCAACCAATTTATCAGTGTTATTGACGATTTCTTCCCATCAAGATCAAAACGACCTTCTCTATGTATGGGAAGAAAGTGTTCAAAGAATAAGGTCATGATTCCCGGTATACATATAGCTGAGTTAGCCAAAATTAAATCTCTTGCTATTATTGCTAACAATTTATACAGATCTGCTACAACTAGTGATGTGGATCGGGAATATTCCCAGTGGGAAGGAACTTATGATTTGGCAATATTTCCGGGAATATTTCCGAGGCCAAGAAATTTTGGGAATTTAAGGGAATTTATGGGAACTTAAGGGAATTTATAAAATTGTTCTAGAAATGATTGAAATTGATCAATCCCACTCATATTTTACATCAATATAAATCGATATAAATCATCAATCTTTTTATATTGATCAAGCTCAGCCACATTTTACATTGATATAATCAATGAATCATCATTCTTTGAGCCTGTTTTTGCTTACTCACTCACTGTCATTTAAATACTCGTATAGTCCAGTCAATGAAAGATTATAGAGGGAAAATTTTGGAACAAAATTTTTGACCCCGTAGCTCTTTTAAGGGTAGTAAGGGGGTAAACATATCAAAAGTCCTCACTCCTACCCCCAGTGCTAAGGTGGTGGGGACGGTTTAAAAGTGCCATATTTTGTTTTTTGCATATATCTCGAACAATATGCGCCTTTCGGAATTTTTGTCGAACACAATCATAATATTAAAACTCACAAATTATCCTACAAGTTTCATTTCTAACATTTTTCCATATCTCTCATAGTTTTCTAGGTATGAGCTCTCTAAGGTACCTATCACATTTTGAAGAAAACCCCTTCCGGCTCCGATTTTTTCATCTTTTTGGCCTTATAACTTTTTAACGATTCATTGAAAAAATCCGTGCTAATCACGGGCTCATAGAGCATTATATTCTCTTCAATTTCATCTATGGTCTCATTATTTTACGCATCTCCCAACGATTGTTGCAGCCGTTATAGTCTTGAGTGTGAAATCTTCAGTTTAACAACAATAGATCAATTGTCAGGGAAATTGGGAGGGAACGTTTGGAACACAATATTTAACTTCGCAACTTTGTTTGAACTACTTAGAAGGTGAACATATCAAAAGTCCTCATCCCTACTCCTTGAGCTTAAGGGATGAGGGTACCGTAGCTTAAAAGTTGCAATTTTTCATTTCTGGCTGACACGCATGTAACTGGGAAACAATGCATTTCAGCGACATGGCTGAGTAAAAATGAAACAAGATAAATTTCCTACAAGTTTTGTACAGTGGAGTTTTGTGATATCTTCTTTAGTTTTTGAGATATTCACTTTTAAAAGTGTAAAATCTTTGAAAAGACAGTTATTCTTCCAAATTTTTGCACTTTCAAGGCTTATTACTCAACAACAATGCATCGAAAAAATGTAATTTTTTACACAGGGGGTAGGAGTAAGGAATTTAAAAATATGATTACTCCCTTACTATCCTTAAAAGAAGAACTACGGGGTCAAAAAATGTGTTCCAAATTTTCCCTCTATAATCTTTCATTGACTGGACTATATGAGTACCGTATTTAAAAGACAGTGAGTTTTAGAGCATTCAATTCTCTTCAACTTAATGTATTATTTCATCATTTTATGCTTTCCATCAATTTTTATAGCAGTTTTAGTGTTGAGTGTGGTAGGAGTGAGGACTTTTCATATGCTTACCCCCTCACTATCCTTAAAAGGACTGCGAGGTAAAAAATTGGGTTCCAAACTTTTCCCTCTATATCGTTTTGAGCATTCGTTGCCTGGACTAGTATCTTATTACAAATAAAGTGATCCTCAATGACTCTTGAAAGGTTCTGAGCTGTGGAATTATTTTCTTTTTAATATTGAATTAAACTCGAGTATGCTCCTTTTTAGTTTGGCCTATTTTGCTGTATTTTATAATTTCTAATTTTTGGATTTATATTCGACTCTAATCTTTATTCAGGGGGTCAATTATTTTTGTGCGGAGAAATTGAATAAAATCATGGAATGAAAGTTAAAATTACACTCAATTGACTTTGTTTACCTGATTTACAGGCATTTATTGGTTAGTAAAAAAATCTTATTCAACTTGTAAGACATGAAAGTAGCATGATGATAGTGGTGCAATTGAATGATTTATTAAGTGCTCATTTTTCCTTTCAGTCTATGAACTTCAAATTACTGTTTTCTTTGAACTTACTACAATTTATAAGTTATTCATTCCTATATTTCTTACATAAATCTGTTGTATAACAGGTGATTGAGACCATGTGTAACAAAAAACGTCTTTTTCGGTCATTTTTTATGAAAGAAATAATAAATTTCCTCAAGTTCCCATAAATTCCCGGGAATTTATGATTTTTGGGAATATTTCTTTTAAATTCCCTGGGAATATTTTTTACATCACTAGCTACAACCGAGGAACTGAAGAAAAGACACTACAGAACCTATCTCAGACTAAAAAAGATCTACCATCAGGAAGTATCTGATACTAAGAAATCCAACATTTAAAGGACTAAAGGGCTATAAGCCAAACATCAAACCCTCGTTAAAGCAGCATGGCTGTTATCAACAAATCCAAAAATAAACGACATCTGCTAACAAAGAATGAAAGTCCAGACAAGTTCAACTAATTTTTGTCCAGTCTGTCAATAGGATAGTAGAAGCATTCCGCAGTCAGAACATCTGCAACACAGTCGAAAGAAGAATCACAGCCTTCAAGTCGATCTCAGCTTTATTAAGAAACTTGCCAAAGTAGAATCTTCTTTGCAAACCATCTTTGTAATCTACACTTAGGCCTATTTATATAAAGAGACAGCCCCACAAGCCAATGATCCTGTGTCTTCTTTTAGCCTACATTGAGGAACATTGATAATAATATGACTAAGTCTTACATTAGAGTAGTACAGAGAACCTCGTTTATCATAGTCTAAAATGTAAAATGGTTTTCTTAATATGTATTAAAGCTGCTAATGCAGTACCGCTATATACGGGCTGAGACCTTTTTCTAACATACCTAGCTCTTGGAGCTCGCTTTCAATAATATTGATGATCAATTTAAACCCCCCAAGGATTGAAAACAAAACTATGCAAAACAATGTTAAACAAAATAACAGATAAGAAAAATTTTAAAATCAAACTTTTTGTAATTCCTAGATGAATTCAGGCAATTTTTAAAATGCAACTTTTAAAATTAAAATTAAGTTATTATATTTTATTTAAAAAATAATAAAATATAAATATAAGACATTATATTATAGAGTAAATGAAAATAATAGACATAACCTATTACAAAACATCGCTTAAATATACTAGAAAAAAATGTCTGCTCACAAGAAAATTCTATCCCAGAAAAACCCAATTCAGGTCGATAAGCAGCATTTTTCTTGCACTCGTAATAATCGATACATTTCAATTTACGCTCCAGCCAATTGTGTATCAATAACTAAAAAAATTCTTAGTCTTAAATTCCCGACTTTTATGTTTTGCAGGTTGTTTCAGTAAACTGAGAATGGGAAAGCTCAACCTGAAAAATAACACACTGGCCGACGAAGAAGGGACCAAAATCTTGTTCCAAACTGACTAGCCTGGGTACAGCCTACCAACACAATTAGGATTCAGATGGCTCTAAAAAGCCTCAAAACTTACCAAATATCACTGATACTGAAGATTAATTAGCTCCATAAGCAGAAATTCCTGGATGATAGCAATTAAAACGTACAGAAGAGTCGCAAAAATCGTCCTAAATAAGTTGCCAGCCCTGCCCAAACAAAATGGCGAAAGAGGGAAATGGAGAATTTGTTTCGTTGGGTTGCTGCAAAACCGTTGTTGTCGCTGCGTACGCCCAATGCCTACTTGATTTATTCGACCTTCAATAATTTATATTATATTTCATTCAAAAATCTCTCAAGAAAACATAGTTGATATTATTCTACAAAGAACAAGAACCTGTTACACTTCCATTTAACTCAATTTTTATCATTTTCAACCAATTTCATGCAGATTCCAATTGGTTTTCATGGATGTTTGTATGTGTTAATACAAGCACCAATCAAACATTAAATTTTATTCCATTTTTGTAGAAGTGCACATGGCTACTTCTACCAGTCATGAATTTCATCATTTCCTATATATCCATAATAATATTTTGACTCATAAATCTTCAATCAAGTCAACAACTTCCGTAGATTCGGTCTGTATTCACAGCTTCATACGATCAATATCTCATTGTGAAGAGTTGTAGCCCCGCTACAGGTCAAGTCACCCATGTTCCTTGAATAACGGCCATTTTGTGTCATTTTTTGGCGGCACATTTCAAAATCCAACCCAATTCGAACAACTCATTCTGAACAGCAGCTTCTCTTTGTCACAGATACAGAGTAACGGCCAGCAACGCTCACAGTTATCACATAGTTATTCAAAAGTATTTTTTGAGTATCTATAGTGAGGTCTACGTTATAATGGTAGTGTGCGATTTGCAATGGTGTTGCTATCCTCATGTATCATTCAACAAAGCAAATGGCGCTATCTCTTTCGCGCATTGCAAGGTTGCCACATCGTTTATCAACAATGTAGAAATTCAACTAATTGACAAAATAGGGTTAAGGGTTGGGTTTTATTTAGATTATATTTAATAATGTTTCATAAGGATAGGTTAGGTTTTTGCTTTGAAATTGCAATATGCTACAAGGGGCTAAGGTCCAGGTGGAGTTATGTTTTTTGTTGTTTCAAAGGTGAAATGATAGGTTAGGGGGTTGAGATTTTGCTTTGAAATCCAAAGTATTGAATGTGAAAGGGTTAGGGGTTGAGTAATTTCAAGTTATATTTAAAATTTTTTTCAAAATGCTAGGTAAGGTTTTTGCTTTGAAATTGCAATATGCTAGAAAGGGCTAGGGTACAGGTAGAATTATGGTTTTCGATATTATTCCAAAGGTGAAAAGATAGGTTAGGGGGTTAGGATTTTGCTTTGAAATTGCAATATGCTGGAAGGGATTACGTGTTTTTACAAAGATTTTTGTTTATTAAAGTTTTAAATATAAAAGGGGAGGTTAGGGTGTTAGGTTTTTGCTTTGAAATCACAATATGCTGACTTAGCTATAGTGTTTTTCAACATTAGTTAAATAACAACCGTTATATTCTATTAATTATATTATTGAAAGGTACTCTTACTTTTATTGAATGAAATGATGAAAATATATTGATTATTATATAAAATTCAATGATACATCATCATTGGATAATAATATCATCATCAAAATGGAATGACGGCTCCAGTTACGGTGCTCGGTAACCATCATCACAAAGAACGTTACATTCAAAGATCTGACTGAATGGAACGGGAAAAACCGTTACTAACGCTTGCGCGATACGGTGCTGTCTGAGACAGAGAGTGGTTTGTTTCTCAACAAAATCAGAAATTATGCATTTTAAAACCAATATTCTGGTTTAGATTATATGTCAATTTTAGTTTTCGATTCTTCAATAATTGAATTTCATAATTAGTACCATAGTCCAATATTAATGTAACTTATTGATGTTTTTGATATTATGATTAAAGGCATTCAGACAAGGCAAAAAATGTGATGCTGAACTTGAAAAGATTTTGAAAGCTCCTGATCAATTGAATTTGAAAATACATTATTCAGTTTCTAGTCGGAATCTAAATACTCTTATTTCATCAGAAGAATCCATTTAACAATCACAAGTTGATCGATATCCCATTTAGTTAAAAAAAAAATTATAATATGTTAATGATAACAGCTGACAGACAAATTTGAAAATCATCTGTTAGTAAACTATAAAAATTCTATTTCATTCAATTCTATTTAATAGAATAAAGCAAAATGGCAATTTTGCAATGCATCATGGGATCGTGTCTTGACCTGTTTCCATGATATAATGAGTTCCACGTTATAATGACAGTATTTGTTCAAATTTGGTTTTGCTATCCTTGTCAATTATTCGACAAAGCCGTTGGTACTATCCTTTTCTAGGTCCACAACGATGCCAATTATGTTTTTGACAGTGTAGAAATATGGGTAATTAATTAATGCACAGAATTAAAGCACACGGCACCCAAACTACGAGACAGCCTCACCCCCTCATCCAAACTAGACAAACAGAAAACTACAACACATCCAGGTCAACACATCACAGCCGGCACTACGGATCAGGAGCAAACAAATCAGGACATACAACAGAATAGACACAAAAAAACAGATACATTGAAAATCTATCATCTTAATATTCAGAGAGGCCTACAAAATAAGATCGACAGACTATTGATGGAAATAAGTCTTCACACTCCGGACATTCTCATACTCTCGGAACACGGCCTACAACTAGATGAGCTATTGAGCACACATATTCCTGGCTACACACTCGTTACCAAATTCTGTCGAACTGTATATATGTGGGGAGGCATAGCACTGTACAAAAAAGACAACTTAACCACAAGAATAAAAGAGATCGTGTTCCATGGACTTCAGAAGCCAACAGAGAGGATCTTTGAGACGATAGCAGCCGAAGTCCAACTCAAGAAACAGAATCTGATATTAGTAGGTTCCTATAGATCACCTGATCCTAGAACAGAGGTGGAATACTTGAATAGGTTGGAATGTGTACTGCAAAAATACTCAGGAAAGAAATGCCACATAGTACTACTAGGAGATACAAATATAGACATACTGAAAACAGATAAACAAACCTATAAAGATTTAAACAACTTGCTAAAACAGCACAGCTGCTACATATATGACATACCGGTTACTAGAAAAACCCAGACAACAGCCACAAGTATAGATGGGTGCTACCTTAATATACCTATTAAAAAAGTAAAAGCAAAAGCATACCCAAATTTAATTTCAGATCATCACTCAATACTATGTGACATAAAATATAAAGTCGAACATCAAACAGCCACTTATAAGTATGCCAGAAATTATTCAAAAGCAAATTTAAACAAACTAAAACAGCAACTAGGCCTTGTAAATTGGAAACCAGTAACTATGACTCATTCAGTGGAAGACAAATACAAAAAATTTCAAAAAATAATGCGATTAAGCATAGATGAAACTATGCCAAGAGAATCCAAGAAGATTAACATACCAAAAAACAAATTTTTTGGGATGAAGAAACAACAAAACTAAAAGATGCTACAATGCAAGCATATGATAAGTATATGCTCACAGGCCGTATGGAAGACAAGGAACAACATTTGACAATGAAAAAAGCTTATGACCTGGATGTAAAAAACAAAAAGCAACTCCAATTGAAAATGAAAATACAACAGGCAGAAAATAAAACCAAAGTCTTGTGGAGAATGATAAATGAGGAAAGAAAAAAATCCAAAAATGTCAGAAATGAGAACCTCTACCTAACTGTGCGAGATCAAAAAATTACAGATCCCTATCAAATTGGCAACATCTTGAACGCTGGCTTCATGCAGCCAATAAAAGAACTGAATGGACATAATAATACTCCCAATAATCTGGAATTGACAGAGAATGCTCAAATATTCGACCACTTTGATGCAGTTACTCACACAGAATTAACCAAGATTCTTATGAGACTAAAACCAAACAACTCTTCAGGTCATGACGAAATTACAGGGAAAATTCTAAGGTACTGTGAGGACGAAATTAGAAACCCACTGTTTCACATAGTAAACTCATCATTTGAACAAGCAGTATTTCCGCATAGCTTAAAAATAGCCAAGATCTACCCCAAATTCAAAACAGGTGACCATACTGATCCAAAAAACTACAGACCCATAGCAAACCTTCCCATTGTATCCAAGATTATAGAGCGGGCAGCATACAATCAATTGATTTCATATCTGGAGACGAATGGGCTGTTGTCTACGAGCCAGCATGGATTCCGAAAAAATCATAGTACAGCCACAGCGATTTCCAAACTCTGTGATGAGGTGTGTAAGATATGGGAGGATAAAAAATATGCATCAGGACTGTTTGTTGATCTCCGGAAGGCTCTTGATGTACTCGATTGGAACATACTCAAAACAAAACTAATAAAAATGAAAATTCAAGGCAGAGCACTCAAGTGGATTGAAGACTACCTCCAACATAGAAAACAATATGTAGAGCTAGATTTCCAAAGACAAAATCAAATAATCACTTTCAAATCAACAGCACGATCAGTCAAAAGAGGAGTACCACAAGGGTCAATCCTGGGACTGCTGCTCTTTCTTATATACATAAATGATCTTCCAGATGAATTACAAGAAAACAAAAAGTGTATCCTATTTGCAGACGACACAACTATACTACTTCCCACAAACAGAAAGGAAAATCGAAACAATATAGTTGAATCAACTCTTACTGAAGCTACCTCGATCTGCAATAGAATGAAACTGGCCATAAATAATGAAAAACAGTACACATGAACTTCACCCCAACAAACCAAACCCAGGATGAACCACAAAACAGTAATATAAAAACAGTGGAAAGCACAAAGTTCCTTGGCGTAATTATCGACAACCATCTGACCTGGAGGCAACACACGGACTATTTGTGTAAAAAACTCTCCTCTGCTACATATGTCATCCGCAGAATCAGAAATATTGCTGATGAGAAGACAGCACTAATCGCATATCACTCATTATTTATGTCACACCTGAGATATGGCATTGTCGCATGGGGATCATCAGCACAGGGAAATCTCGAGAGAATATTAAGGATACAAAAAAGGGCAGTGCGAATCCTACTAAGAGAAAAATACATAGAACACTGTAAACCACTCTTTAAGCAGACAGGTATCCTCACAGTGATCTCAATATACATCCTGGAATCCATCATCCTAGTGGTAAACCAAAGTCCGGCTTTAAGACGAGATAAGCACAGTTATAGAACACGCAACGTGGATGACATAAGCCTCCCCCAGCATCGACTTAAGAAGTATAGTAGATCTCCGGCCTATTCGGGGGCATACCTGTTTAACCTGCTTCCTGGCAACATAAAATCCCTAGTGAATGACAACACCTTCATAAGAAGACTAAAACAATACCTGATGGACAGACCATACTATAGCATTGCAGAATTCATTGATGACCACACCTTCTCACACCTTAAATAAAAGTGAACACCGACACCCCCACGATGGGACGAAAAAGACGATTCCCCGGTCAAGCAGACTGCGGAGAAGACATATGAAGTAAAAAAGTAAGTAAGTAAGTAAAAGTAAGAATCGGCATCGCTATTCTCCTATCTTTATCCACTACCATTATAACGTGGACCTCACTATAGGCAAAAAAATCATATTTCCGAATATCATACGGTGACGTTTAGTCAAACTGTAAAGTATAAATTAATATTACATAAAAGAGGAAGAAACCTTGAGGGTTTTAAAGCTGAGAGGATAGGGAAGGGGGTTTGAGTTTTTCTTACAAATGGCAAAATGCTTGTCTTATTCAAATAATTTTAATTTTAGACAGAAACAGGAAGCTTGCATGTCGAAACAAGTTTGTGTCATTTTTTCGACTGCATCTGTCACCCCATGACACGACAAACTGGGTCTGCTCAGAAATGTTTCCCACTCTGTCGCTGATCGCATTTGTCGGGAGGTGCAGGAATGCAAATCGATACAGAGAAGAAATCAATTGATTATAATTATTCCTTCTACCTTGTGAAATCGACCACATTATTTGTCACCTCTTGACACGGCAAACTATAGTGAGGTCCACGTTATAATGGCAGTGATAGAGATAGAAGAATAGAGATACGATTCTCTGCATTAATTAATTATATTTCTTCACTGTCAAAAAGATGATTGGCATCGTTGTGGACCTAGAAAAGGATAGTACCACCGGCTTTGTCAAATGATAAACTAGAATATCAAAACCAAAGTCGATCAAATACTGTCATTATAACGTGGACCGCACTATAGGTCTGCTCAGGAATGTGATCCAGTCTGTCGCTGACAGCTGGATGATGGAATGGACAGCTTCTGTCGTTAGCAAAGTGTGTCGTCATCGACTCACTTTTGAAAATCCCGCTCCTGCTCTCACGTTCCCATTATCGACTATCGAATCGAATATCGATTGAACGTAGAGTAGAAAGCAAGAAATAGTGAGGTTATGTTTATAGAGTCACGTTTACGTTGATATTCATATCAATAACACTTAATGTTGAATGAGGCTACTTTATTTATTTTATATCCATTTCAAGATTGCAATATTTGTGATTTGTGACTGATTCATGTAAGTGTTGGTTCAACTTTCTCCCTAGCACCAATATTGGTCGTTATTGTCCAATAGGTACTCAACATGTCAGTTTAGACTATAGTCTCGTGATAACTTGGTAGGCTATCATAGTTCCATTCCCTTCATCTACAATGGTCAGCTTGAGTTGTAATAAACAAAATATAGCATTAACAGTTGAAAATAGAACCATATTTGTCAACATTGAATCTCAATTCATTAAAGTGGTTGAGTTGGAAAAAAATATTGCATCTTCTTTCAGCACCGACAATCAAGACATCGATGCGGACGATTCCAAAAAGACAGTTACATACTCTTCTTCAGACATATCTAAATGTGGTAAATTCTTTGTACGTGCCCATGGTAGAAATTTGTCTTTGTGGAATCTAATAAGCGCAGATTTCATCAGCAATAGATGTCTTCAAAAACGAGCAAACAAAGTCAGATTTTCCCCAAAATGTGATTCAATTGTGGTAGCTGATAAATCGGGTGATGTTTTCTTGTACTCAGTCAAAAGTCCTTTGGATGCAGGCGTTCTTATTCTTGGACATTTATCAATGCTATTGGATGTGTTAATTAGTCCTGATGAAAAGTTCATTATCACCTGTGACCGGGATGAAAAGATTCGTGTGTCATCGTTCCCAAATGCCTACAAAATTCACACTTATTGCTTGGGTCATGAAGAATTTGTGACTTCGATTCAGCTTCTGCCACATTGTCAAGATATTCTCATTTCTACATCTGGTGATGGTACTGTAAAGCTATGGGATTATAAAATGGGCAGACTGATTGAAACACTCAATTTCTCTCCTACTGCTGGAGCAGCTTATCCTGATGAAGATACAAACGGTGCTATTGTGACCAGTACCTCTGCACGGATAGCAAACGATCAGTCATTGCTATGTGTGACAGTTAGTCAACAAAAAAGTGTGATCGTTTTCAAGTTTAGTGGTGATTTAGAAAAAATTGAACATTATGTATACACATTGACTTTAGACAGTGAACCAGTTGATATCCTCCTGGATGATAGAAGTAATCTGTGGCTAGTACTATTTGAAAAGAATTTGAAGCTTGTGGTTTTTGGGGGTATAGCATTATTCAAACCCAGTTTAAAAGAAGATTCCAATGTGGTCGATAGAATTAATCAAGAAATAATAAATGTGAAAGAAGTTACTTTTAAGAAAGATATGATTCCATTGCTGTTCAAAAGAAGTTTTGATAATGTTAAAGATTATTTGAAACGAAAAAATGATAGAATATGTGATCAGAATGACAAAAAAATAAAACTTGACACGCCTGCCACATAAAATGTAATTATTTTCATAATCTGATCATTGTTGGATTAATAAAAATCTCACAAAGTATTATTACTTTTATTTTTTTAAATTTCAACTGAATTCCTAAAAAATCCTGTAGTCTATTTGCATCAATATATTTTGGCGATTGCAGCTTCTATTATTACGAATAGGGCAGAATAACTGGACTGGAAGGAATCTGTAACAACGGCTATAAGAATACCCTTCAAAGCTATAATCCATAATCCAATATCGTGATCGATGACCAGGGTTACCCGGATAGATCGTGTCAAAAATTAAAACTGTATTTTACACATAGATGGCGGCGTCACAGTCCAGCATAGTCATCATTGAAAAAATCGTCTAAAGAATAAAAACTCCTTCCAATGAGCCACCTTGATAGGGTGTTCCTGAACGCGGTAGGTGAGCGCCCCTTCACTGAATGCGGCAGGCAGTTAAACATCCTGATTGCCAGCACCGCAAACAATCCTTAACCCTAGACAATCGACTGCGCGGAACATCCAAGTTGGTCCTCCCCCGAGTATTGTAGGTGTGCACTTCCTCTCTTCTTGAGAACATAGACTGGTGTTTTTTGACGTGCAAGAGTGATGCTAATATGAAAAGTCCATACACAGTATGGATGCCCACACGTTGAAAAATAGGCTGGCAGTGAGCATCAAACTTGCTATAAGTCATCAAACGAACCGCTTTTTTTGAAGCAAGAGAATGTCCTTAGCATGTGCTGAATGACCCCACACAAGTATTCCATACTGGATATGACAGCTGAACACAGTATGAAACAGCATCAGCAGTCTATGGGAACTCAGAAGTCCTCTCATATTCCGGAGCAAATAGACCACTCTAGAAAGTTTTCTTTCTAGATTTGTCGTAGACATCATGTCTACGACACCAGTGTGTAGCCCGTCTTACAGTATCAAGTTAGACAGATGCCGCATTTGAAATAAACACGTTATAAGTGTTATACTGGTCTGCGCACAGGCATCTAGCCCATGCAGACCATTTTCATATTATTCATTGTGCTCATTTCCTTAAATATATTTGTGTTTCTCATCGTTTTCCTTAAAACCTGAGCCACATTGAGATTTATAAACTTAAATTTGAAATTTATATCTTCAGATACTGTTTTTGGTGAGATTTAGTGATATTTATCCATAATGAAACACTAGAATATTGTCTAAAAATATATCGAATTTATTAAAAAGTTACATAGGCTACATGTTTTCAACGTCTTTAGGTGAAGATGACACACCTGTCAATAGGTGATGTTGAAAAACATGTTTGTAACTTTTTAATAAATTCGCGATAATTCTAAACAATATTCTAGTGTTTCATCATCATTTATAACTTGAATTAAATCATGCATTTCAGAAATAAATTGAAAAATTCAATCTAGTACCGTACATTTATTGATTAGCCTTCATATTATTCCGTTAGCTCTACCGTAACGGTACCGGCACTACATATTATATGATTTTCTTCAGTAAAAATAGGCATCTCATCATAAACTATCATACACATAATAATTATTATATAACTACAAAAGCGTAATCATTTTACAGCATAAATAAATAAATCATTTCAACATGAATACATCAACTAAGATATATCTTAAAAACTTTTTTTTAAATTGATAGGTCTATTGCAGTAATATTCAATGAATTGAACGATTGGTGAATTTGATTAAGTCTCATTTGAACACTCAACCTAATTCAAAGAATCTTCTAGCTTCAATAATAATTTTATTAAAAGTAAACCGGATATAACCTTGAATGAGAGAAAAATAATACGAACGCTGCAAAATATAGGTACTAAAAGTTATCAGTTACTCGAGTAAGTGATCCAGATCTAGAATTTAATAGATTTGAACTGAATATATGTAGATCTAGAATTTAAAAGATTTGAACTGAATAGATGTAGATCTATGTGGCATCAATAAATAATTGGCCATTCAATGACATTAACCAATTATCTTAATTCCATAGTAGTGACTTCAAACTGTTATAATTCCTTGTAAATAGACTTTCGTTTGACAGTATGAAGTGAATCTATATTGCCATTACCTCATTTATATACTCCACATAAATGGAATCTATTATAATTTCAAGTGAATCTCATTTGAGGAGTCTTGACTCAAACTGTCGATGACGAAGGCTCTTCTTCAATCCTTGTCGGTAAACTTGTGAAGCCATACTCCTCCATTTCTGAAAAATATTTTTCCAATTAGAAATTTAATTTATGTGTGTCTGAGTTGCTGAAAGTTTATGGTGAAGATATTATAAGAAACCTAATTAAGATTTACAGTTGTTATATAATATAGGTACACTCTTGTCAAGAATCAAGAATGTTTTATTGTCACAAACAAAATAATTGCATTGACAAAAGTCACTTCATAAGGATACAGTAACATTGATACTTTGTATACAAGTACACGTTATATATATATTATAATATTACAAATTAAAATAGAAATAGGCTACTCAAATATTTTATCTACGGATAACAATTACAGACCAGCATTTCCTCGATTGAATAAAATGCTCTATTCTTCGACTATCTTTTTATTGCTCTCTTAAAACTATCAAGATCATAATTCCGTACTTCCAGTGATAACCTGTTGAAAATTTTCACTCCTATATAGCAGTACATTTTTTGTGTTTTGGCAAGCCTAGCACGCCCCAGATCAATCTGACTACCTGGCCGAGTGTTATGCTCATGAATGCTTCCCCTCAAATTGAAAAGATTAGAATTTTGCTTTACAAATATTAAACAATCCATAATGTAAATACATGGAAGTGGCAATATACCACTGTCTAAGAAAAAACGCTTACAGGACTCCCTCATGCCCAGGTTGAATATAGCAAGCATAGCTCTTTTTTGACACAGAAACACCTCTTTTGCGCCACTAGAATTTCCCCACAGCAATGTACCATATTGAAGGTGAGAGTGGAACAGTGCGAAATATGCGTTTAGGGTGAGACTAATGCTAGTACAAGATTTCAACTTTTTTAATAGAAATACAACTCTAGATAATCGAGTACAAAGCGCATCCGTATGACTTTTCCTAGTAAGTTTTGAATCAAGGTTTATTCCCAGAAGTTTAACAGACTTTTGTTGACACTTCACACTAGAGCTAAACGTTATAGTTTCAGTTTTGCTCTCATTGACAACCAATCCGTTTGCAGAGAACCATGTCAGCTCTTTCTCTCATATAGCTCATTATTATGGAATTAATATTAGGAGATATATTGGAGCTAAGCAGAGTGGTATCATCTGCATATAGCACTGATTTAATTGGAACATACTTTGGAAGATCATTTATGAATACTATAAACATGAAGGGGCCAAGAACAGAGCCTTGGGGGACCCCTAGTAAAACTTGTTTACAACTGGATCGCTGTTCACCAATTTTAACAAGTTGAAATCTGTCAGAGAGGTAAGATTGTAATAGAGCGAGTTCTTTTCCCTTTATACCATAGCATTGCAACTTTTTAATTAGATCAATGTGGGGCACAATATCAAAAGCTTTACTAAGGTCTAAAAGCAGCGCACTAACCTCCTCCCTATTCTCAAAACCCTTAATAATATAAGAAACAACATTTTGCACAGCTTTAACCGTATTCAGTTTTTGTCTGAAGCCATACTGTGCTGCTGAAAACAAATTATTTTTCTCAAAGTAATCTTCAATATTAATCTTTATAATACTTTCCAATACCTTGGATATAACAGGTACAAGCGCAATCGGTCTATAGTTACTTATATTTGTTCTCTCACCCTTTTTATAAACAGGCACGGTTACAGTGGTTTTTAAACATTTAGGAAAGATACCACTACTTATAGCTCTATTAATTAGATACGTCAAAGGTTCAATGATAACATCTATGATCTTCTTCAACACAAAATTAGATAGCCCAAAAATGTCTTCAGACTTGGAATTACTGAGCTTAGCAACGATTTTATTTACATCTGCGGGCTTCACAGCACCCAGGCTAAAGGATTGCAAGCCACACTGTGAATTGATCAATCCAGACGACATCAGAATATCAGAATCATTAGCTCCGTGATTGATATTACAAGAACAATTATTGGATGAATTTACAAAAAAATCTTTAATTTCATCAGCAGATACTCAGATAGGGGAGGAGCCATTTGTGAACGATTTTTTGGCAATCGTCCCGTCTCTGTATTAATAATCTTCCAAGCAGCTTTGCAAATATTAGAGGACTTCAAAATATAATCATCATTAGCCTTTCTTTCAGCTGCATTAATTTTATCTTTATAAATTTGCTTTAATCTTCTATGATTTTCTATCAATTCAGTATTGTTCTTGCATTTTTCATAACTTAAATCTAACAGTGTTCTAATTTCTTCCAATTCGGGTGTGTACCAAGCTTTAGATTTCTGAATTTTACAGCCCTTATTGAAGGAGTTGATTTTTTTAGTTATTATAGGGCAGCACTCATTGAAATTTTTAGATAAAACCTTCATGAAAGAGTCAAAAGCCAGATCTACATTATCTGCCCGAACAGTTTCCGACCAATCAACTCTGTCTAACCAGTACTTTAACCTGCTTATGCTTGTTTCATCAACTAGTCTAAAGCTGTGAGTCAATGATTTATCCCTCCTGTCAGTGTAATCAGTACGGTATTTATTTATACATTGATACATATAATATCATTCTCAACTATGAATGATCGGAAAAGGAACAACAGGCTTTAAGCCCAAAACTGTTCCTTTCCCAAATTTAGATAGAAATCACTTCATGATTTTTGTCCAATTTTGAGTTAAAAAAATATATAAAATATTCAAACTAATCAGTATTGTAATATTATGAAAAATATGTTTTTATAGGGTTTCTTAACATATTTTTCATTGAATAAACTAAAAAAAATAATCTAGTGTCCTTTTTAAGTGTTTGAAAATACAACATGTTTTGGTCATATTTTTCCAGTTCTATCAAAAGTTAATTCATTTGAATAATGTGATGTCAGTAATAGCATAGAGAAACAATAGCTTGAGTAGATATCCCATGGTATAGGGCGTTTATGTCGCAACTTCTACTGTTATCTCAAGCCGATTACTGTTGATTATTGTCGAATTTTACTGTTTTGTTGGGGTGAGAGTGTATGGACGGCACAATATGAGAGACTACCAGTGTCACACAGCTTCACGGGAAAGAATTACATGAACACATGAATTACATGGTTTGAGATAACAGTAAAAGTTGCGACATTAACGCCCTATACCATGGGATATCTACTTATGCTATTGTTTCTCTATGGTAATAGTTCGTACAGTAATATTTCAATTCCAACAGTTATTAAGTCACAGTAATAAGAAGGTAACATATAGTCCCACACCTAGTGATAAAAATGTCGTTATTCCATTCCATTAAAAAACCTTGACTTACATAAAAAATAACACCTACCCATATAGAAACTTTGACAATTGTTTCAACGCAAACCGCATTAAAATTGAATACACTTTCAAGGGCACCGGGTCTTACATTAGTTTTGCAAAAAAGTTTTTTTTTGTAGATTTCTCATTATTATACTCGCCAACTAATAGAACTTTGATTTTGAATAGCATATATAAAAACGTCACTCATTTCAATTATAATTCATAATTTACAATAGTCAGAAAACATTTTTCATTTCACCTAAATGATTGATTATTTGTTTGCATACCTGAAAACTCATCCTCCAAATTCAGCAGAGCTCTTTTCCAATGGGAATTGTCAAATGGCTCATTACCACCAAACTCAAGCGGGAGAATGCTCTTGTTAACATGATTGTGCAAAGATTTCAAATCTTTTCCATGTAGATATATCTAGTATTTGAAAAAAATGGAATGAGTTATTAACATTGTGCGATTTACCAATATATTTGTATATATATAATAATTATATGGTGAGCTTCCTGAGAATATTTGTCCAATTTAGTAGCATGAACTAGATAATAACTACAGTAAACACTCGAACATTTAATACAACAATAAAATACAGTAATTATCAATACATTTTATTTTGAGATAGGGTGATGAAAGCGTTCTAAGAAGCTCCAGAGCCATACAGGTTTAAATATCACTTTGTATTGTATTGGAAATACTCATCGAAAGAGAATCTTGATCTTTAATAACTTATCATTATTCATTTGATAACCTATTACAAAGTTGATTTTAATCTCATAAAGTGTGTAGTAATTATTAATATATAGTTTATTTTTACCAAGAAGGTATCGGTAGTACGGTAGCTTGAATTCATTCAAGAATGTGAAATTTCAGGTTTTATATAGAACTAGTGTGATCTAATACTTGCCCTTTTTCGGATCTTCTCTTTCAAAAAAGGCTTCAATACAGAATAGATAGCATCAAAGTAGAATGGTTGATTTACAACATGAAAGCCCTTGAAACGCAGAGGAAATGTTTCCTGAAAAATAAATTCATCAATATATTGGAATTTGTCTTATAGAAGAATATTAACTTGAAAACCTTTGTCATAAGAAGTGGATCACATTTTCAAAAATTCAAGATGCTATGAGAATAAATTCATTAAAATGTTTCGTTTGTTAGAAGATCTACAAATCTTCATATAAATATGTATTTTCTTTCAAATACAGTACCGGTATATAGTTCATATTTACACATCTACCTTTACCTATTTATCCACTATAAAGACCAGGTTTAATAGGTACTTTCAATTTGAGAGTAGACCTACCAGAGATAAAACACTCTTCTACCCAAGAAGTATTTCGCTTCAGCTAAAATATTTATTAATATATTTACCTTAAAATTATATCTTCAAGAGCTTAAGCCATACAGAGCGCGACCTGCGATACTATATCTTAGTATGCGTATCTTACATAGTTTAATATAGAAACTTATAGGATCGAAGATCTCAGATCGCTTTCTGTGACTGAGCCCTTAGTTAGGGCTCATAGTTAAGGGGGAGACCATATGGCAGGGTAAGTGGCAGGGCAAGGAGCTTTCCGATTGGCTGATTGGTTTGTCGCATGAAAAAAACGCCTAATATAGTCTCGTCCTGAGTGAGGAGTACCACTTCTTATAAAACAAAATGAAAACTAATCAGAGGAGAAAGTCATATTTTGGAGGTGAACTGATCTAGATGGATTTTCTATGAATGAAAATGGGTTATTGATTATTTTAGTATAAAAAATGTTACCTGCGTTATAACTCTATGAATGAGTTTTTGAATGAGAAAATTTTAGTTTGGGAAAATGGTACCTGCACTACATCCACGGTCCGTTTCGCGTAGTAAGGCGAAAGAAACTTGGCGTGCTGGTGCAGTCCAAAGCCATTCATGTCGACTATAGCAGTGATGCCTGCCACCTGAGTCTCAGGCTCCCTCACTGCCATCTCCAGGGCCATCACGTTTGTGCAGAACACATCTTCCACTGTCACTTGTGACACGTCGCACTTTTCTACAAAAAACACAATCTATATCCATATGATATACTGACCCACTCTGAATATGTAAACTCTGGATCCATTATTGTCTCGCTGTTCCAGCATATTTTGACATTGCATATCAAGTATGTGCAGCTTTTTGGAAGGTCGGGGAACTTTGAATAGTTCTGGACTTTCATATTTCATCTGGTAGTACCTCTGCAGCTACAAATTCAAATCAATTTATTTTCCATTTTTTACACTATATACAGAGCATGAAATTACCATATAGCTACGGAAATAATTACAAGATAACTAAAAAATCACAATCATACCCTGAAGAACATTACAAAAAATCATTATTATGGAAAATAATCTCAAAGGTTACAAAAACCGGTCTGGGCAGAAAAAACTACTTAAAAGAAAAAAGTGCAGTTAACACAAAGCAAATTAAGAAAGAGCAAAAAAAAAAATAAAACTAAAAAGACAAGAAAAAAAGGAAAGAGAACTTCAGTATCAGTTGAACATTATAAAAATACTAACAAAATTACAGTAGACTATATAAAATAACATTAAAAACTAAATAATGTCAAAATATGGTCAAAATATAAAATAACTACTATTGCATTCTTATATAACTTTCAAGTGAAAAAACACATTCTTTGGTGTGGCGACCGTTTCGTGCTGGTATTGCACATTCTCAAGCCAAACCTGATTATAATTCTCAAAAATAATTATAGTTCAGGCATGCTGGTAAAATTAACTCGTTACTCAATCCTTATAATATAGTACAGTAATATATCTACTGTATAATAATTATTTAAAATATCCAATGGAAGCTATGTAAATAGAATTAAGGACTTCTGCCACTGCAAATATTGACCGAAGAACTAATAGCAGAAGGAAATTTGAATAATTAAACAGTTCAATAATTATACCTTTTCCAGCAAAAAGTTAAAAATATATAATGCCTAGAATAAGAAAGTTCTGAATTTTTCAAATCTGTACGTTATAAATTAGTTCATCTATTACCGTACGTAGAGATGATAAATACCATCCATTATTTAATAATCGTCGTCGTCGTCTTCTTAGAGGGGTAAGCATTAATACCTGTTCCGCCTTCAAACATTCTCCCACCTTTTTCTTGCTCTGACAATACTTCTCCTCCCTTCTGGCTTGTAATAAGCAATGTCAGCTTTGGGGATTCTTCCGTTTTCCATTCTCTCATCATGTTTTCTCCACTGTTGTTGATTCTCGTCAACTCGTTAAGGTATAGAGAACACATTGAGCTCTCTATGAATATCAATATTCTATTTAATAATGTTATCCATATTTCTCTTTTATCAATCATTACCAATTTTTTTCTAACAATTTTTATATGAATTATAATTATTATTAGGCCTAGGCTACTAAGTTTTTGAAATCCATAAATCAATTTTCTAGTTAGCTTAATAATTTTCCTTACCGTGAAGAAAGCTTTGGGGACATCGAATTTCTTGGCCCGTAAGAATCGGAGAAGGAATGCATCATCAGTTTTTGCGTTGAGATTAGGCTCTTCTGGAAATAAGTGGGAAATCCAATGGATATTTTAACATACTACTTCTTATCTGTTATAAATTTCTCAATTTCACTCATTGAAGTACAATAATTCATTCATTTATTTAATCCACTAGTTGAAGTTAAAAAATATATCATTACTAGTGTAAATAGTATAAATATAGAGTCCAATAATAAAAGTTATATAGTAGAGTATTTGATGAAGTATCCTTTCCCAAACTATGCTCTGATTTTATCAATTGATCTCGTTTTCAAATTAAATAACCCCATAACTTCATTTAGACTATTCTATATTATAAAAATTAGGAATAGAAACAGTTTTGGGTTAATCCTGTTCATTCTCTCCCAATCATTCATTTTTTATGTTATTTGAGTGTGCCAATGAAATACTCTCTACAGTGATGTTATGAGACAGACAACACACGTCATATTGATTGATAAGTTGAAAGTATTGTTAGTTTTGGCAGGTAGATTCAAGTAGTTTTTGTTTGTTGGTAAAGGTGGAATCACTTATGATATACTGTAGCTTTTTGCTACTGCGCAAAAACTTTATGTCTCCAATCGCACTGTCTGCATAATATACGGTCGGGTACCGTGCTAAGTACCGGTACAGTAGGCCTACTTAATACTTGAACTCTAGCCTACTCACATTTTCTATTGCGGATGATGCCCACATAACCTTTTGGTTTTTGCATGGGTTATGGATATTGCATTGGTAAATTGATAAAATGATCAAACGTCCATTCCATCAGCGGGATTCGAACCCAAGAACCAGGTGATGCTAGCACACCGAAATAAGTTTGTAATGCTCCTCAAGGCTGTTCGGTACACTTTTTTTAATTCAAATTGGATAATATTTTTCAATATAATTATTAAGATCATTATAAGAGTGAGAAAAAGTGGCAACTGAG
Organism: Nilaparvata lugens; assembly: GCF_014356525.2. NCBI lineage: Eukaryota > Metazoa > Arthropoda > Insecta > Hemiptera > Delphacidae > Nilaparvata > Nilaparvata lugens. Next base: position 26,348,220 of record NC_052506.1, read on the forward strand.
ATTTTTAAGTGGTCTAATAAGCGAGTTATGGGTTGTTGAAAGTGCGAAAGTGTTGAAAACGGAGTTAGTTTTCTTTCCAGATCGTAAACGGTTTCGAATTTTCCATTGGAGGTTTTTTTAATACCTCTAGTATAACATTGGCTTTGTTCTAATATGCGTTTTTGCGATTTATGCCAAAATAAACAAGTTATCGAATTTACAAAAAATGTTACTTTTTTATTTATGAACGATATGGGGAATAAAATATGTTTTAGTTTAGAAAGATATATTTTTTGAATTTTTAAGAGAAGTTCTGTTAGTATAGTCGAAACGGTTTATGATCTGGAAAGAAAACGAAGTAAGCACTTCAACGACACATAATAACTCCCATAACTCGCTTATTAGACCACTTGAAAATTTCAGTTGCCACTTTTTCCCACTCTTATAATTATCTTAACAATTATATTGAAAAAGATTATACATTTTAAATAAAACAAAAACTTTATGGAACAGCCTTAACACTACAGTAACTATAACTCTGACATACAACTATATAATTAAGTTACTCTATATAGTTACAGTACTTACCACTAGACCAACCCGGCCGGCTAAATTGAATATTCAATTTCAATTCAATTAAAAAAATAATTTATTCCGCACAACATAATATTATTACAAAACATTGTACCATCTAACAATACAAAAAAATACTAATGAAAATTATATGTTTTGCTTCAGATGACAAGAACATAAAGCGAAATAGATATGAAGCCTTATAAATCTCCTCCTAGCAAAAACAATAATAAAAGTGCATTGTTTTATTTATCCTGTTCAACTCACCTGAAATAAGTTTCTTCAACTCGGCCAACCCGTTTCGAATGGCTTCTGGTGTTTCATTTAGTTCTTTGAATGCCTTTTGTGACCACTCTTCGTTCAGCTGCGTCTCCCCTTGGTTCATGCATTTCTCACTCCCAGTGCCCTCTTTCTCTTCCGATTCATGACTGATCTTGTCAATCATGCTCGAACTTTCAATCAGAGGAATTTTTCATGCCTGTTGAATGAAAATTGTAGCTCACTCAACATATCTCCATCAACATACCTCATTCATCTAACTCAAAGAGTTATAATCCAAAGAGAACTATACTATATGCTATCACAAATATTCCTGATGTGTTCTCCCAATCAAGTATAATATTTATGATGATTTGTGATTGTCAATAAATCAAATGAATAAATAATATAGAATAGCTTACAAATTGATTAAAAGATGTTGATGAAGAAAGATAGCTTATAATAATGTTGTAATGATGTAGGCCTACATTTTAGAGTATAACTTTACTATACTATAATAATAAAATAGGCCTATTATAACTAGAGTTATAAATTTACTTATAAAAAGTAATGCTCAATTTCTAAGAGTTGAATGCTGACATAGTCCAGGCAATGAATGCTCAAAAAAGGGTATAGAGGGAAAAGTTTGGAAGACAATTTTTGACCCCGCAGTTCTGTTTAGGGTAGTCAGGAGGTAACATATCAAAAGTCCTCACCCCTGGGGTTCAAAGGTACCATTTTTTTTGGTTTCTCGCATATAACTCGAAAAATATGCATTTTACAGACATGACTATTCTATAAGAAATTAAAGCTCACATAATTTCCTATAATATTGATTAAACAACATTTTCCATATCTCTTTCACTTTTCAAGATATCACCTCTAAAAGATGTTAAATTTTTGAAAAACACATTTTCCCTCAATTTTTTGCTATTTTTGCTCTTATAACTTTTTGAATATCGATGGGAAAAATCCATGCTGATCATGAGCTTATAGAGCATAAAATTCTCTTCAATTTTATGTATAATTTTACAAGTTTACGTACATCCCCACGACTGTTGCAGCAGCTTCAGTGTGGAGTGTGAGATCTTCAGTTATGCAAAAATAGACCAATTGACAAAGGAATTTGGAGAGAATGTTTTGAACACAATTTTTGACTTTGAATCTTTGTTGGCACCAGTTAGGGTGTGAACATATCAAAAGTCCCCATCCCTATCCCTTGTGCTAAAGGGATGAGGGTGGTTTAAAAGTTGCATTTTCAATGTTTTGCTTACACGCTCATATCTTGAGAAAAATGCGTTCAACCGACATGACTAACTATTTAGAAATTAAGCTTGATAAATTCTCTACAATATTCGTTCTATGGTGATTTGTGATATCTCCAACAGTTTTCGAGATATACGCTCTTAAAAGTGTAGAATTGTTAAAATAACAGCTTTCAATCCTATTTTTTGATGTTTCAGGGTCGACAACTCTCCAACACTCCATGATAAAAATGAATGCTTACCGTAGATTTGTAGAGCTTTGTTTTCTCTTTAATTCGATGTATTATTTCACTACTTAATGTCTTCTTTCTTTTGTTATAGCGGATTCAATGTGGGGGGTGAAATTTTTATTTTGTAACAATTGATCACTTGACAATGAAATTTGAGTCTGGAACATCTGGTACACAATTTTTGACTTTTTAGCTTGATGAAGATTAGTTGGGAGGTGAACATAGCCAAAATACGCGTCTCTAACCGTTTATTAGGCGTGGAACTGCTAAGTTGACACTTGTTGCAGAGTTGAAAATTTCACCCCCCACATCGAATCCGCTATAACAAAAGAAAGAAGACATTAAGTAGTGAAATAATACATCAAATTAAAGAGAAAACAAAGCTCTACAAATCTACGGTAAGCATTCATTTTTATCATGGAGTGTTGGAGAGTTGTCGACCCTGAAACATCAAAAAATAGTTTAATCAATATTATAGGAAATTATGTGAGCTTTAATTTCTCATAGAATAGTAATGTATGTAAAATGCATAGTTTTCAAGTTATATGCGAGGAACCAAAAAATAGTACCTTTGAACCACCCCCACCCCCAGGTGGTAGGGGTGGGGACTTTTGATATGTTTACCTCTTGACTACCCTAAACAGAACCGCGGGGTCAAAAATTGTCTTCCAAACTTTTCTCTCTATAACACTTCCTTGACTGGGCTAACAGGTGAATTTTGAATACGAGTTTTTTTTAAGTAAAACTATTTGGGAGAACTATGCATATATAGGCTACGGACTACTGCTAGGTACCCTAATCGCTGTAAACTCTTCCGATTGTTGTTCTATTTATATATATAACAAAAACTCAATTTCCACTCTTGCTTCAAAATTTATAAATAATTACCTACCGCGTAAGTTATATAGTTGATAAGCTACTCCTTGGTTATTAGTTTTGGAAACGCTATGAATTAGTTGATAAAATGAATAAAGAATTAGAATAGATAGGCTATATCTTTAGGTCATTTTTTTATTTTCACTTGAAAATGGCTATTATATTAGGTAATCAAAACATGGGTGCGTATATAGAACATACAACTTTAAAAGGGTAGGCTAGTACTTGAACATTACTTTTTCATTTTTAATAATAATCGTAGTAACCTGTGGGGAAAAGTGGATATCTATAGGCAAATATAATTATTCAATATGTTATCAAAGAAGAAAAATAATAATGAGGACTAATTCATGAAAGCTGAGAGCCTTTACAGTAATAGAGACCTTTTGTTATTGAGTGAGTCCTTTCAAATACATCTGGGCATTGCATGTTAACGAAAATTACACCCTTCTTATCTTTTCCATGAAACAGTGATGAACATTAGGCAAATGTCAATCTCCAATGTTATTAGATGAGTGGATGGTTTGTCAGCAATAATTTTTATACGTATTCATCAGTATCAGTCAATAAATTCCTTGGAATTATATTTTATATTGATATCATTAAATTTAATATAATTTATCACAATATCAATATTGCGTTTACATTTGAAGACTGAATTGTTATTAATACTGTATATCAACTGTTCAAATAATAAATTAATAATTGAACTCATAGAATTGAATAATGAATTATATTCGGTGATAAGGCCTAGACCAAACATGAATATGTTTTTTTAACTGCGGAGATTCTCATGCATTGATAAACTTAGTTAGTACCTAATAGGGTAGCATTTGCTATGCTCAATAATTAGACATTTTGAAAATGATAAATTTTAGAGCGACAATGTTTTTTTTACGCAAGTGCTCATTTAAATGTATATCGTACCGGTACCGTACCTGATTTTTCATTGATGACTTAATTTCTCAGCCTGAGAAATCAGCAGTAATTCCCATATAATATAGATTCACTACTTTATTTCAATGAATGAATAAAACTCATTCTGCGTCCCTATTGTACTTTGGAGTCTAGATACATTTTTGTTGAAATAATAAATGACCTTCAATAATCATGATTTTGACTTTTGATTACAAAATGTTTGGTTCATACATCAAGGCTAGATCCCAATCGCACGGTAATTCCTACTGATAAAATCACATCCTGTGATCGACAGTAGTGCTGAAGTTATCAACAATCTATGTATGGCACTACAGCTCCAATTTTCATAACTTACCTAGTTACCTTAATCAATTAAAAGATTGGATAGGGTACATAAGAAATTCAAATTGATTATATCCATTGAATTTTCTTTTATTTTTGTAACATGAATAATATGATTATTATAATCATATATTCATAATATTCATATTATCATGGAACAATTATGTTACTGATCTATTAGAATTTTGATGTAATTCCATGTTATCAAGCCTAAAATTTACGGATAACATGAATGTATAAGAAAATTGATGATTATTATATCATGAATAATTCAGGTATTCGCATTAACAACTTACCCTGTGATACATAAGCTCACTTTGATAAAAAACAATAATAATAATAATGATTCATGAGAAAATACGAACAATCTATGGTACCTCTATAAATAAATAGTTATTTGTGCAACTAGTGCGCAAAGTGACAGTTTGCTGCACCGAAAGAAATGTTTACTTGAATGGTTTCTTGAGTACAACAGTGGAATTTTGCGCACGTATTTCACATAAAATTTTTCCTACAGTTACCATTGAATATGAAAAGTGGTTGATTATGGGTAAAATGATGGCGAAATCCATCAAATGTTTGTCTGTATAATTTTGTTATTAATAACAACTCCAATTTATCTTAAACTTGATAATCCAATTGAAAATTAATAATCGATTATTTATTCAAATTAAAAATTAAATTAATCCAATTAATTTGAAAATTAGAATAATTTTGAGTACCTAAATCTAAATTTCTAAATAATTTTTCAACCAATCAATTTATGAATGAAAAAATATCATTTGAAATAATGAATAATTAATAATATTCAAAATGTATAGTTTCATGAGTTCTCATTTTTATTTATTTGAAAATCAGAAAAATATAGATGGAACAAATTCGCATTCAAAATACACGCCAACAATCTCAACAGCTGATTGGGATGGCTGCAAGATAATACACAATGTATTAAGAGTACGCAAAGTAATACCATAGAGAAACGATAGCGTAAGTAGATATCCCATGGTATAGGGCGTTTATGTCGCAACTTTTACTGTTATCCCAAGCCGATAGTTCACGTAGTTCTTTCCCATGCATCTGTGTGACGCTGGTAGTCTTTCAAATTGTGCCGTTCATACACTCTCACCCCAACAAAACAGTAAAAATTTAAAATAATCGACAGTAATAGGCTTTAGATAACAGTAAAAGTTGCGACATAAATTCCCTATACCATGGGATTTCTACTTACGCTATTGTTTCTCTATGGTAATACTTTGCGCACTAGAGCGGGAAAGTGATTCTTTGCGTTCTGTAATCAGTGCAGGAATGGTCACTTTTCAAGGTAACTGTAGGAAAAAAATATTCCTCTAATATTCGAATATTGAATTGAGTGAATGATCATTATTTGACATAAGTGAGGTCTACGTTGTATACTGGTGATTACCGATTTTATCTTGTAGCTTTGCCACTTTTTTCTGATGTGATATGCCTTGGTATCTGATGTTATATTAATTGTACATTCTTTAGTGAAAATAATCAATTACAATTTATTCGTCAAGAAAAATTCTGTGATTTAATAATTACTCTCATAATTCAAATTGAATATTTTGTCAATCACCTGTAATTATATTTCTACATTGTTCAAAAACGATCTGGCAACGTTGCAGACCTAGAAAGGATAGCACTTGTCGAATGATAGATAAGTACAGCAACACCATTGCTAATCAAATGCTGCCATATATAACGTGGAACTCACTATAATAACTATCTATAGAATATAATAACTATATATTAGAATACAGCTCTGGACGAAAATAGGTTCGACGTTATAGTATGAGGGCATTGACATTAAGTAGTAGAAATATCATGGATCATCAGTGTCTTAATTTTTCTAGATTGCTTGTTGGTATTAAAGCGGTATCCCAGAAAATCATTGCAATGAACTTCAAAATACCTTATGGAAGAACTATTTCATAAGAACACCATACAAAACTAAAAACGTTACGGTATCGTACTGAATTTTGAGAACAAGGAGGCAATTCCTCAAGACTCAATATATATATATACAAAGGTCGTCTAATATACATTACATAACATAATATATCCTGAAATATATTCTCCTCAATATCCTGAACTTCAAGTTATTCAGTCACTTCTCGGTCACAAATAACTTATTGAGTTACCGTATTCTTAGTTCTCTATCCTTAAGAATTTTTTTAAAAATTATCTTTTATACTACTTAGCTTATCAAGTGACGAATAATAATAATATTAGGTAAGCTATACCTTATGTAGACAAATAACTCCATGATTACCAAGTGAATAAAACTTATTTTGGATAAATTGATTGGGATACATAATTATATATATATATATATATATATATATATATTATATATATATATTATTGCTTTGAAGATTATCACTTTTGTAATATGGAATTCAATCGTAAATGAAAATAATAAACAAATGTAATGTAAATAATAGACAAATCAAGTTACAAAGTAAAATATGAATTTATATTTTTATTATAAAAATGAAATTACAGTTTTCTCTACAATAGGTGGAGAGGCTGATTGAGGCTTCCAAAAATTAATCAAAAATACAGTAGACTACCTATAAAATCATCCATAATAAAATGTCTCATCTCATCCCTAATGGACATGCTATGAGGGATGGCCCAGATCATAAAACAGAAATTTGTGTAATAAATATTAATATTTCAGCACAATTACCTGGAGCGGCCCATTTTTATTCACCGCCCTTCTGTGATGTGAAATCGTTCATTCACTACTTCGTCTATTCACTGGTAATGAATAGAACACGTGAGTAGCTCAAACTACTTCTCACCTGGAGATGATCTCCAGTGATGTTCTGTTATCACTTCAGCTCCAGTTTTTATTCATTCCAGGCGCCGTTGCAGATCGATTGCACCTCAGCGCTACCTATCGGTATTTCTCTCAACTACAATAGGTAGAGCCTGACGAGATGGTCCCTGGCTGTCGTTTAAAACAGATGAACACTGGGGCCATCTCGTCGTGCGCTACTTATATAACCGCATCATCTTTTGAAAGCACTCATCTCTGGAACAAGAGTGCGATTAGTCAGCATTCTCCAGCTTCAAAATTAAGGGTGCCACACAATAGGTTTCGGCTATAAAGTGGAAGCCAGAATATTGAATAAAGCAATCACATTACGGCTCTCACATTTATTCATTCTTAAAAAAATGTTGCAGTTGTGGTTGGGGGTTGGGAATTATGCCGCTCCTTCAACCCGACAGACTAATGCGTTTATGTGAATATATTAATTTTGATTCAACAAATTACAAAACAATATTGCAGTCAATCAGGGCCTACTCTCGGAAGATTTTCGCAGCGGCGAATATTGACAATAGGCTGACGTAGAAGGTTTTCTCTTGGAGATCAAAAAAATAATGAAAAGAGTATAATTTCAAATAAAAATGTTTATTTTATCTCAACTGGCTCCTCTCTCACAGGCATGTGTCCATGAGAGGATCCTTCAATGTTTATTGCAAATTCTATCACATTTTCATACAGCCTAAGCTTACCTTGTTTTATTTGGAGAATAAAAAAATGTTAATTTCAGTAGCGTATTTAATTACCTAGAAGTTCAGATCAATTCAGTTTCCATTCTCACTCGGGTTTCAAAAGTAGCCTAGATAAGTAAATAAAAATAAATTTATAAAGAGTTTTTGCAAAAGTAATAAAGTAATCTATCTTCACCGTAACAAATTAGCCCAAATCCACAAGCAGATTCTGATTGTACGGTATTCTCCACAATGTATATGAATTTTATTTCCTCATCATATATAATAATAGAATATGAATAATGAATCATTTTTTATTTGCCAAAAAAACAAAATACAAAAAATAGATAAGTATATGCTACTGCACTTTACTAAAATACATACATAAAAATTTGAGGGAATGTTGATTTATTTAATTTTCAATTATATATTTTTCAATGGCATTGTCAGCATAGACAATTAGTCTGTTCGCTAGCAATGAGTTGAGATAAAAAAATAATAATACAGTAATATATTCAGAAAAATAAATAATTATGTTCTCACATTTTGCAACATTTAATATATGGAGCTTTCATCTTTATTTTCAAAAACCGTGACTAATTCACATTGACTTCAAAAAGTATACCGTATGATTTTATTTATTTTATTACTGATAAAATTGGGTGGTAACTCTCCCAATAATTTAATACTGATGATTAACAAATATATATGAGATTTGTACTCTATGGTATTGGGGAATAAAATGAATGGTACACCATAAAAAAATTGATACATATATTGAACGAATAATTTTAAAGTCAGATCAATATAGAAAATATATAGAGCAACAAAATATACAATAAAAACAAGAATAAATATATCAAGATAAAATATCACAGACCAGTACACTATTCTTCAGCTCAATAGCACGAAACTTTACCATGTGCTTTTCAATTCATTGATAATATGCATTTATTTGCATGCAGCTTTGGTATCGACTTGCTGTTGCTTGTCGATTTAAGTAATCTCACTTTATATCTTATTTCATAAATCATAGAATGATAAATTGATAGATCATAGATTATAAATATATTAATTTCTGTAATTTCCAGTATATTTCTCAATAATATATATATATATATATATATATATATATATATATATATATATATATATATATATATCTCAGGGTGTAAGATTCGGCACCTGATGGAAATAGATAAATCAATTTATCCAGTGAACCAGAGCTACATTATATTATTACAAAATATAATATAAAATCAATGATTGGGTGAGCGTTAGTATTACAAGCTTAGAATTTAATATTCTTTCAATTGGTGTACCTTTGGATATGTAAATTGACTTATTCCTATTCAATAAAGTATTTCTTATACCCTCTTAAGACTTGCGCAAGTTTTTTATATTAATTTCTCAATATTTATAACCTTTTCGACGAGCTAGCTTTTATATTTATTTCACTCGAAGCACTGAGGGCGCCCTAACTTTATTTCGACTATTTATCACTCACGTGCTGAATTTTCATAAGTTGCTGGCGGCGATCCGAAATTCCTGATAGTCCTGGATTGTTGGTGGCCGAAGTCATCTCCTCCAAGGGATTAAATAAATATTTAAATGACTTTTGCTTTAATACAGCATCACAAAGTCTTATAGAAAATTAATAATTGGATTTAAACTTTGAGTTTAAAAGGTACAATATAATAAAGAGTCTTGTGCTCTACAAATTTTGGTGACATTCCATGGTAGTGTCTGGCAGGCAAGTGGGTAGGTTCTACTTTTATTTCCACAATTTTCATTTCCGACTTGCAAATTTACATAAATTTAAATAATTTGATACTACGCCATTTAAAGGTTCAAATAGTTCATGCCAATCTATTAAATTATTACCTGTATCCTAGGTCTAATATTTTATACTTTCTCGGGCCATATCCAATACATAAACTGAACAGTAAAAATTTACAAAATCTTATCATTTATAGAAATACTTATAAATACATTTGAATCAGCTCACTATTGCCGCCTATGAACCTCCTACTTCCTTAATACTCTTAATTTATTTTTATTTGGTGGTTTAAGTACCTACATTTATTACATACAGTATATTTTTATAAGGTTTATAAGTTGTTTCTCACTTTATAACAATTAGCCATGTGCTTTTTTAATTCCTCTAGCTGCATACCATTTGGTTACAATAAATTTCTGCCAAGGTGTCTGGCTAGATTTTACGTTATGCGACTTGATTGATCATTTGGTCGCCGATCAGTAGGTATTTTAAGCCTAACCTCAATTTTCCAATACTTTATATAATAATTATAATATAAGTAGCAAATAACTTTCTATTTCTATTCGGCTGTTCTAATTTTAGCCGTGATATTATCTAATCTTCTAGTACGTTATCACATTTGGCGATACTAGACTATTATTCCACTTCAGGTCTATAAAATTCTTCCAAATAGGGATTTTGTTTACCCATCCGATTTTAATATGTTACAATCTATAATATCCACAGTTGAACTTGTTAGAGGGTAATTCTGTTACTAGTTAAATACAACAAGGTCACTTTAAGGTTAAACTTGGGATGACTTTGTCCCAATATAAAAAATTGTGATATTATATTTATTTATTTGTGGACAGAACCACAAATCATAAAATATGATTAGGAAGGAACAACAGGCTTGGCCCGAATCTATTCCATTCCCAAATTTAGATAAATTAATAAAATTTCCAATAAATAGGTTATGTTTCTTCTGTAAAACGTTCAAGTTCAAGTTTATGCAGGATATGATGCAAATACAATTCAAAATCTGATAAATAATATGTATTCTACCTAATAAAACAAAATAATCACCTTGCTTGAGATTAATATCATGTTAATATTCATTTTTAGCTTATTCTGCAGCTGGAGCCAACATTCTTCTATGCTAAAATAGATCGTTAGGCACCAGAAACTAAAATATTAAAAAAATATTAATTTGTGTATTTTTGAAGTAGATTTAATCTTGTTTTTAATATCATTATTCATTCTAAAGGTTAACAGTTGGTTTCACTTTGTTTAACTCTTGAAAATGAACTTTTTTCCATATATTTTTCAAAGTGAGATAAAGTCACCCCAACCCCTGGTTGACATTATCTCTTAATTTCGAAAAAATATATATAAATAAAAAATACTCTTCAAACATTGCAGAATACAATAATAAAAAAATATATTGCAAGAGATTTGTTGCAACTCAAGTATATTGATTGCATGTGGTTTAAAATCTCAACTGTACAAAATTGGACAAAGTCACCCTGGTTTACCGGTATAGAAAAATAAATATGTAGCATATAGGTTCTATGAGGTTATAGTTCAGAGCTTAGCCTTTATCCTTATGAGTAATGGAATGAAAGGTTTCTAATTGAAACGATCAAGTGAAATTTAAAAATATTTATATATTTCTTACAAATATAATACAAAAATCTCTAATTACAGAGAATGATAATCTCATCGTCATTATCCAATCCCTAAAATTCTAATTTATACACAATCCATTTAATACACTCACAATCATGTCGAGGTAAAGTATAGTGCTCATTGATTTCTATAATATACAAGGTACATTTTCAAAACAAAAATCATAACCCACCTTCGCCATTTTTCGATGATTGTATAATATTATGTCGCGTATTTCTGTACTCAGTCTCACCTTATCAATTCCGCATGGCTACACTATAATTATTTATTTTGTAATATCTTGAGATTGGCTCGAAAAGTTCTATTTTGGTCAATCGAATAAGTCTTGACAGAATTTGAGCTAGTTCTGATTCAATTCTCTTCTCTGTACGTGAACTGTTTCCATTCTGAAAAAAACAAAGAATATTGAAGTTTTATTGTCATTTTGTCGTTAGTTTATGAGATGTGTAACTTCTATTTATAGAAAGAAATAATTAATGAATCACCGTTCTCCATTCATATGGAGAAATAGGTCTATATGAGAATCTTTTGATACGGTACGTTTATGAAGTTAATAATGGTAGTAGTAGTTTAACATGGAGTAAGCTACCATGAATAAAAATAAATGACCAAAATACTAAATTACCAAAAATCTATTAGCAGACATACACTATAGTTGTAACAAAAGAATCACAATGTTCATCACAGCTAACAATATGTCCCGTACTGAGAATAAGCAAATAAATATAAATATATGATAGGCCTATAAATTCAATGTAGGTATTCTCAGGTATGGTCTGAAAGAAATCTATCATCTTGATATGCGACTTAATATAATTCTTCATTCACAAAATTTCTTTCCACAAAACAACAAATTTTGATTACGACAGATGGAGATTACACTGAGCTATTGCAATATTATTCAAGTGCTAATGAATTCATTATTTTCAATAAACGAAAATCCAAATTAAATGCTGAGAATTTTCGAATTTCCATCTAGCTGTTTACTCTATTGTCAATATTTGTGCAGAAGCAGAAGTCTTCGGGGTGATTTAATTTAATTTATTTGATTTGGAGTAATGTTTAATGATAATATTATTAAATTTTGATTTTTATAGAATCTAATGAATGTTCACTATTATTCTGTGAGGTAGGTAACTAATTGTAGCTTCCGATTCGATTATAGTAGGCCTATAGAATGAAAATCTCCCATTTGAACTAAATTATTCGTACGGTATATTAACTTGAGCTCACGTAATAAACTGCTTGACAATTCAAATAGATACTTGCAAGCTGGATAGGTAATGTAGCCTAAGTAACACATTTTCACATTAATTTTATGTAACATTTACTTAGTACGGTACCGGTAGTTTAGAGTTTCAAGTTTATAGCCTATGTTTTCAATAATGCAGCATAACTCATACACGGGTTCAAAGTTTGAATGAGTAACAAATTCTCACATTTTATGTAACATTCACTTATCTAGGTGATTTAGAGTATGATCGTTTTAAGTTTCTAGCCATCGTTTTCAATAATGCAGTATAATTCATACTGGTTCAAAGTTCCAATTTCTGATCTGAATTTACTGATCAAATTCATTGCAATATCCAACTTGAATACCACTCAATAAATACCACTCCATCGTATTTTTTCACTATATAATGTTGATGGCAATATAAGTAAAGGCTGAGTTGAGATAAACATTTTTCTACTGGTACCGTGTACCGTAGATACCCTATCGTTTCAAAGATAACCTTGCTCTGTCACACTCTGTGCTAGTTGCACAAAAGCCGGTTAAATTTTAATCGTGTTCAATTTCACGAGAACCAATCAGAGAAGCCTTCTTTTCAAAAAAGCCGGTTAAATTTTAATCGTGCTCAATTCACGAGAACCAATGAGAGAAGCCTTCTTTTTAAAAAGCCTTATCTATCTGATGAGTTCTCGTGGAATTAATCACGATTAAAATTTAACCGGCTTCTGTGCAAACGGAAGTTTTAGATTAGTTATTAACTTCTAAAGAATGTCTGATCTATTATTACCAGGAAAATGAGTTCAACTGACCTTTGAATTTATGCTCATTCATTTTAATAATTGCTCTGGTGGCTCTGTTAGTGAAAGGTCCTCTCTTGCCGTTCCATTCGGCTGGCAGTCCCTCGGGGTCAACGTGCTTGTGTAGCGAGTCGAAGTCGGTTCCGTGGAGGAATATCTGAAAAATATGTCCCATTAAACTATACTAATACTATTTTTTGAGAATAGAATCAGGTCGAGTCTCTCCTCAATCTGTTGCAAAAAAGTTTTGAAATAGATTGATACCTGATTTAATGCAATAAAGCTTAAAACTTATGTGTAAAATTGCTAAATATAGATAAATTCCATCTAAAATTTATTTTTCCTCCACCTACTGTCTAAAGTACTTACTTTACTCCCTGAAACCAAATACTTAAGTGTCACTTTTTCGCTCTCGGTAGTAAAAAACAGAAAAACTCCCTAGGGAGTAAAAGTGACTCCATTTAAATAACATGGGGAGCATCTCTATTTTGAAACTTACATTGTAATAGGTTAGAAGGTCTAAGCTCAGATGAGAAAGTATAATAGAGGTGTCTGTCATTGAGTCAACTGAATTCAATACCACAACCAGAAATTTGATCAACTCATGAAATATATGTTTGTATGATAATTATTATATTCTTAATATTATTAAACGATAAAAATTTATACAATTTTTAAAATATTTTATTCTATTCAAAATACCAGCCAACAAATATTTTTGATCTGCAATTCAAATCTGAACTGGAGTCAGCCATTTTTGGTAGCTGCTCAGCTGATATAATTGTTACAACTTTTGCCGATAGATAGCGCAATCGGCAGTGCCAATCAGACGACCGGTTTTTAGGTTTTAGATTTAGGTTATGTTGTTAGGAATCATTGTCACCAATACGTAAGTTATTAGAATGATTTTATTTGCAGTTTCTATGAAAAAATGTAGATGGAGGAAAAATGTTGTGTACATCATGAGCGAAAAATACTTTTTCTCCCTCAGGAAAATTGCTGCCCTCGGCTTCGCCTCGGGCTTCAAACTTTTTCCCACAGGGAGAAAAAGTCGTATTTTTCACTCTAGATATACAAATAACTATTTCATATCAAAATGAGAAAAAGTTCAAATAACACTGCTGGCGGTTCCACAGGGCTATTTGAACACTGTGAAACTGACTTCTCGTAATAGGAATTCACTAAAGATTATGTGAACATTGATTTGACCAAACAAAATAAACAGAGGAAAATTTGACCAGGGCAGTAAATCCGAATAGAGTTGATTTGACCAAACAAAATAAACTATGAAAAAATTGAACTAAAAGTCAGTGAATTCGAATAGCTAGTTTAAGCTACAGATAGTCGAGATTGAACAGATTCTATTGAAAATTATAGAATGACTGAACGTATTTATGAAGTTTGTGAGTGATTAGATGCCGGTAAGTGGTAATTCAATTGTTGAATATTAGACAATTAAAATGTCCACTTTTATCACGTAAAAGATCAGATTCTCCATTCAATATTCGATACCCTCTCGTGTACATATTAGCTAGATTAAGATTAAAAGAATATTAGTAGAATATTATATATTTTTACTTTTGGATACTTTACTTTTGAAAACATTAAAGATTAGATATTTTTTATTTTTCAAAAATATTGAATCATCCAACGTCTCTTCATTGAAATTGATTTATCAACAACAACAACAAGTTGACGGAGTTATGCATTCTATGCTAATGAATGAACTCTTCATAAAAATGAAACAAGAAAGAATAAGATATGAAAAGGAATACTTATTTAAATAGGTACTATAAAAATAAAATCACATAGAGGAGACTTTTTAAATGCCAATCCATAGCCCACTTACCCTCTTACGAAGTTTCTTTTTCAGGAATGGCTTGAAAACTGCATAAATAGCGTTGAAGTAGAATGGTTGATTCACCACATGCACTGCTTTTAACCTCAGAGGAATTTTATCCTGAAAAAAAAGAATTTTATACAAATATACTCTCAAAATACTATGAACAGCTTGCTGATTATGTTACAACTTGCTGATTTAACAATATTTTGTATACTCGGGTATACATTGAGAACTAGCAGGTAACCCGTGCTCCGCAAGTGTCTAATTAATAACTTGACAAACTGAAAACTTGACGTACTAGATTCTTGAATAATTCAATATTCCTATACAACTTAGTTTACAATTTTCACATCAACAAACAGATACGGGTTGAGAAATCACTGTGCCGTTTTCGCCATTTATTTTCTCTTGGAACTCTGTATCGAAATCATCTATGACACCATGTGATCCACCTTCTTATTTCAAAAAATGAATTTGGACTCATATGAGGGTCAAAGATGTTAAAGCGACAGAGTAATTATTTATTTCAAATAGGATCCTCAATGAAATATTTCCCTTGTTGGAGAAATATTCAGCTGTTTCCATGATTTTCATCAACTCTGTATAATTGAAAGTTGCAGGTTTCATAGATTGCAACACAACAGTTCTTGTTTGAGCGAGTTCTCCAACCGAGGGGGTTACTAGTAGCCCCTTTAACATGCATGTTATGTTATGAATGTAATTTTTCCGTACTTGAATGTTTTTTGGGACGTTTTTGTTTGTTGAGTATTTATTGGTATGTCAAGTATACTTAATGTCTCATCCACACTAACACCCAATGCTTACAAATGAGAAATGACGACGAGCGCAAGAGTGTGGATGGCTGTTTTGCCAGTGCTTATCGCCTTCACTGGCCTTCGCTTGCCATCGCACCGATTTTTGTTGAGCGAAGGCGAGTGGCCAGCCTGGCATCCACAAATGGTAACATTGCTGTGTGGATGGCAAGACCAACGTGGTCAAGCTGCTGGTAAGCATCCAACTTGGCCACCGACTTGGCGATAGTTTGGACTGGGTTGGTAGTGTATTTTCTGTTTGTTTCTTAATTATTAATCTTATTTCAACTCCTAAAGAAATGAAATCGATGATGATGTTGGATTACCTGAACAATGTTAGCTAAATGCCAGGCACAAGTGGGAGTGGCCAGCCTTGCTTGCTGGTAGAGCGTGAGATCTTTCAAATCGAGAATAGCGACTGTTCCGGTGATTTGCAGATGTGGGTCCTGCAGCATGATCTCAAACACAGTCGTGCCCAGTTGGAATGTCTCGTCCAGTGGCGATTTGTCCAGGTCCATTCTAGCTGCGATTTCAAGCAATTATTCATCATTAATACAATGGAATTATAACTGCACATACTCATCAGCCTACATAGTTTTCCTATCATGTAGAGTGACCCAAAAGTGCTTGAGGTACATATTCTCCTATATGGCCCACAAGTCAGTCTTTAATTCATCAATTATCAAAAAAGTGGCCCAAAAGTCATACACCATGAATTGTACAATTTTTGAACTCAAGCTTCATGATAGGTTTCAACTTTCAAGCAATAATTCTACATTATTTTTCATTATTGGTAAAATTGTTCCCCAATACTATACTATACTATACAGTACTATACAAGAGAGTTGTACGGTACTATATTAATGAGAAATGATAATTGTCAAATGTAAATTTCCTCCAACAATCCTTTAGGAATTATTTTAGGGTTGTATATCAGAGAGATCCTATGCAGTCCTCACTCCGTCCTTAAACAATCAAGCAATCAATCAATTACTTCAAAATTGAGATTCAATCAGATACCAAATGCCCTATTAAAATAATGTACCTTAAAGGCAAATTAAAGTACTATAGTAGGTACTAATATTATATGGTATAATTTTGTTATCATTTCGCTCTCTATTATTTATTATGACATTGAATATCAAAGTACCTATTGCAAAATACTGTATTATTCCAAAATAGTTTTATTTAGCATAGGTAGGTACTACTCGTATATTGGTATGAAGTTTTTCTGCAGTCCTCACTCCGTCTTTAAACAATCAAGCAATCAATCAATTACTTCAAAATTGAGATTCAATCAGATACCAAATGCCCTATTAAAATAATGTACCTTGAAGGCAAATTAAAGTACTATAGTAGGTACTAATATTATATGGTATAATTTTGTTATCATTTCGCTCTCTATTATTTATTATGACATTGAATATCAAAGTACCTATTGCAAAATACTGTATTATTCCAAAATAGTTTTATTTAGCATAGGTAGGTACTACTCGTATATTGGTATGAAGTTTTTCTTGATTTTTACCTGCAAAAAGAGCGCACATACGACGTCCTTTCCGATCGACGCCTGGCAAACTACTGAAGTGCGCCATATCGTAGAGGTAACTGTTTTCCGAAGGTGTTGTGTATGTGTAGAAATGTGGGTAACTTGCTTTGAATTGGTAGTAGTTCTTGAGCTGCAATTAAACAAAACGCAACTTATTGTATTTACACCTATATACTTATGATATACACATTTATTCCACTTGGAGTTCAGTTTTAGTGTTTTACAAAATTTTTATTCAATAGAATTTACTAAATTTTATTAAAATTTAAAAAAAAATTGCCCAAAACCTCATGATGCTTACAGTAACAAATATACATAAATATAATGTAAGTTCATTTCTATTCATAAATGTTGTCGCTTTCTAGATATTAGATTTCTCATTTCTGGAAGTATAAGCCAAAAACTCCTCTCAAATTGCAAGATAAAATTTGAAATATGAGATAAAATTCATTACCGTTGCCGTGCTACCAATTTTTCCTTAAACGGTTGGAATAGCATATGACACCTATCACACTAAGGAAAGTTGTCGGCTCCAATAAAATAGATACTTGATAAACTGTGAATGGATCTATTGCCTATGAATGAGAAATCCAGTTTTCAGAGCAAATTAACTTATAATCTTCAGATGAAAATTTTGGCAAAAACACAGAAATATAAAACGAACAATAACTTACAAGCCTAATGATTTCAGAATTATTACGAACTAAAAAATACTTATCTAGTTTACAGTTGAAACACAGTGGCTATTGGCTTTACTACACTAAAAGCGAATTTTGCACAAAAATTTATATAAACTTCAATCTAAAACATTAATAAATTCATTTAAACAGACAATAATTCAGAGCACAAAATTATACAAGCAACAGCCAGCCATATATTCAGAAGAAGGTCCAACAGGAAAAAGACACAAGTTGCCAGTCACGAAAGACAACGCCCTGTTCAATATCGATCTTTACAGACACGTCAACACAAAATTATAACTTATAAATTTAGAATTCACATTCTACATCTGTTCTCAATAAAACTTTAATTTGAAAATGTTATTTTAAATTTTTATACATATATTCTATTCAAATAAACGATTTATTTAGTAATTTGTTAACCCTACCTCGGTGACATTATGGAACAATGCAACAAACATTACGATAATAAATTCTCCGTCAAAAAATTTGTCCGTCTATTGATAACTCTGACATTTACTATAAAGTTCCATAGATCTCGAATTGAAGATTCGATTTAAATGTGAGAAGAAAAATGTAATATTACAAATACCCCCCTCTTGACATAAAAAAATTTTACTGTTTGAAAATTTAAAGAAAAAATTTACATTGACCCTAATGAAAATTGTTGAAATTTAAATTTGAGAACAGTAACAATTTTTTCTAGAAAAACATTACATGTCATCCACAAATATTGAAAATTATTATAAAAATTCATCAATAGCGTTTGTTATATGTTTCCAAACAATATCTCAAAATATAGAATATCAATATTACTTTTGATTTAGCTTTATAATTTAAAGAAAAATATCTCAACAGAAAGTTTAATATGTAAAGAATAGTTTTTTTTGAAATTGCACATAAATTTAATAGATAGAAAAATTTAATTTTTATTGCATAAAAAAATTTAGTATGTTGAATAAAAAAATTTATTATCATTATTTATTTTTTAAATGAATTGATGAATTGTTACATTTAATTTTCACATAAAATTTCAATAAATCAAAAAATGTTCATTTCTTTCACTATTGCCGCGGTTGATTTTATTGATGCACATTTTGGAAAACAGTCCGTTAAGGCACTCAGTATGATTTTCAGTTAAGTGTGACTCCAATGTGATGACGTTAAGTGTTGGGCTGATCTGGATGCACGTAGTGTTGGGCTGATACTTGTAGTCGACTGCTGCATACCAAACTCGATACAGGTGACATCTCAGTTAGCATTGCTTCATGTTTGTAGTAGACGGCTGCATTCCAAATTCAATACAGAGTCACATAAATTTTGTATCATATTTGTAATTATACAATGTACATTTCAGGCTTGAAATGACAATGTAATTTGTTTTTTGGAAAAGAGATAGACGCTGCATACAGGATTAATTTAGGTGAGGATTAATTTAGGTAAGGTTTGGTTTTTTGATATTTTCAGCTTTCAAGGTTTAGAGTTCTGCATACAGGAATAATTTAGGAGAGGATTTTTTTTTGAATCAATTCTTTCATGATACTGTGACTGTTCTTCTGAATTCAAAGTTGTGAATGTGAACATGGATGGCAATTACCTCCAGGTAATGCAGTAGTGTTGAAGTTTGAGATACAGAGTCAGCAATAGCATTGGCATTGCTATTTGCGTATGCTTTGGTGTCGGCTTTGGCATCGGCGTTGATATTGGCATTGGCGCAGGCATTGGCATTGGCGCAGGCATTGGCATTGGCGCAGGCATTGGCATTGGCGTAGCTATTGGCATTGGCGTAGCTATTGACATCAGCACAGGCATCGGCGTTGATTTTGGTGTTGGCATCAGCATTGGCGCAGGCATTGGCGTAGCTATTGGCATTGACGCAGGCATTGACATCAGCACAGCATCGGCGTTGATTTTGGTGTTGGCATTGGCGCAGGCATTGGCATTGGCATTGGCGTAGCTATTGGCATTGGCGCAGATTTTGGCATTGGCGTAGCTATTGGCATTGGCGCAGGCATTGCATTGATTTTTGTTGTTGGCATCAGCATTGGCGCAGATTTTGGCATCAGCATTGGCGCAGATTTTGGCATCAGCATTGGCGCAGATATTGGCTTCGGCGCAGGCATCGGCGTAGTTATTGGCGTTGGCATCAGCACAGGCATCGGCGTAGATTTTGGCGTAGTTATTAGTGTTGGCGCAGGCATTGGCATTGATTTTTGTTGTTGGCATCAGCGTTGGCGCAGGCATGGCATTGATTTTTGTTGTTGGCATCAGCATTGGCGCAGATTTTGGCATCAGCATTGGCGCAGATTTTGGCATCAGCATTGGCGCAGATATTGGCTTCGGCGCAGGCATCGCGTAGTTATTGGCGTTGGCATCAGCACAGGCATCGGCGTAGATTTTGGCGTAGTTATTAGTGTTGGCGCAGGCATTGGCATGATTTTTGTTGTTGGCATCAGCGTTGGCGCAGGCATTGGCATTGATTTTTGTTGTGACATCAGCGTTGGCGCAGATTTTGGCATCAGCATGGCGCAGATATTGGCTTCGGCGCAGGCATCGCGTAGATATTGGCGTTGGCACAGGCATTGGCGTAGATTTTGCGTAGTTATTGGTGTAGGCCGCAGCGTTGATTTTGGCGTAGATATGTCACACTAGTTCGAAAATCACCCAAATGTTCTTAACACTCTTCATGGCGTTCACTTGTTACTGATTTCGAGATTCACATGATAACTATTTCAATGTTAATGTCTGTGCTGTACCTGTTATCTTAAAATGCTTATAAACTAAGAAGAAAAACTTGATTAGGCTATCAATACAATCTAATACACATAAAATTATTTTAAGTATCTATGAAATTGAAATTTGTTAACATCTTATTATACAGTCAGCAATACATAAATTGTAAAATATGGACATATCAATGATAAATTTAAAAAAAAATCATTCATTTTCATCTATTCACTGTTCAAATATCAACATTTTAATCCATTCTTCAAAATAGAAATATAATTTCATAACACCCTGTATCATTATCAAAATTGTAAAAAACAAACATCATAACAACACAACAAAAATTTAATTTCAATACATATTTCAATAATTTCAGACATTTGGTCTTCTATTCAATCATTTCATAATATATTGCATTTCATTATTATTTAATATAACATTTCATTTATAGCATGTTCATTTCACATTTATGATTTATCATTCAGGGTTTCAAAATTATTTAGTTTTAATTTTGTTCAAAAATTGTATAAAAAGCAAATTATTTAATATTATTAATCATCGTTTGTTGGATACTATAGTTTATTTCGACTTTTCAATGTTCTAAACACAAACTACATTTCATGACAAAACTTTACTATCAAACATTAAACAAGAAACCATTCAAAACATCAATAATATTTTGCTTCAAAGGCAAACAAAATTCATAAGTAATCATCATTTTGCATCTATGGCAATCAACATTATTAATCATTAATTTTTTTGCATCTATGGCAATCAACATTATTAATCAACACAAAAAGTATTATCTCATTACTGCCTCTCTAAGTCATAACCTCTGTTATTCCTTCTTTAGGCAATAATGGGTTTCCATCTCAAAAAACAATCACATACCAGCAAAATTCTAATCAACAAACCCCACTAAAAATTCTACATACACTCCAGCATCCATTTCAAACGATAATCAATCATATCAAAATTTATAGAACAAACAGTTTTAAAATTTAAAAAAAAATATCAATTACAAAACACTTTAGAAAAATTTTAGCCTTTAACTCATTTCAATTGATAGTATAACACAACGTTTTAAATTAACCAATTATTTTTTAAAATAATTTAAAATTTAAAGACTGTATAATAAGTATAAACATTTCAAGATTATGATACAAAGATGATCAAGATGAAATACTGGGTAAATAAGTTCCCTAAAAAATACAAACAAGAGAAAAAGAAAACTGGGTAAATAAATTCCCTAAAACATACACACAGAATTGATACACTTCACATAAGTGATACATGATGAAAAAATATGTCACAAGCACACAATTCTTTACACTACAGTGGATAGATTTTGGAAAAGTTAAGTTTTATCAACAATTTAAAGATTAGGAAAATAAGCTACTATTTTAACTTCCAAAATTATTTCAGAAAAAATACAAATTTAAATGACTATGGACAAGATTGGTTAAGATATGCTTCATAGAAGAAATTTACTGAATATTACACAAAGACAGGAAAGAATCGAAAATTGAAAAGAATAAGGGCCAAGAAAATAGGCTACAGGAAAGAAAAAAGACACAATTATGGACTCTTACCATACACTGTGTAGCGATTATGCTATTCTGAATCCCGGCATAACACAGGATTCCTAATCATTGTGTGTTGGGGAATACCCTTTCATCATGTGATTTATTGTCATCATCTTGTAAGTAAGCAACTTGAAACAACCTTTGAATACTAATACATCGATGGAAACTTTGCGTTTTGTTTTCTTCAATAGCATGATATTATTCATGGGTTCATTAGTTTCAACCAAGCAGTTTTGCCTACAAAAGTTCGTCATGTTCACTTGAAAATGCATTGCATACACCTTTTCAATTTTCAGTTGAAAGTTGAACTCATCAACTTGACTCAAAGCAAGATTCATTTTGTTACATTTTTCCTAACCTCTACAGAAACCTGTCTCATGTACTCATTCATTTTGTTTACAATCTTCCTAACTTTTGATGTAGTAATCTGATCCATAGAAACATTTGATTTGTTTACTGTTTTCCTAACCTTCAATGTAGCAATAGTACTTTCTTGATAGTTGACTTTCAATGAAGACAACTCCTACCTACTTCTTTACTCAATTCTACACTTTCACTATGGTTGACTTTTTCAACAACAGTAACTAGGCCTACATTGTCAGAAACTTGAATGAGTTGATCTTGTAACTTAACACTACTATCATCCTGCTTCAATTTGTTTTCATCTTCATCTTCATCTTTCAATGTTTCATGTGCACTTTTCAATAGAAGGTTTATACTAACCTGCTCTAGTCTAATGCTAGTACATTCTTGCTTCATATCATCAAACCTAGCATTTTGATTTTTAAACATTTGGTCTAACTTAGCATTTTGCTTATCAAATTTAGCATTTAACTCATCAAATCTAGCATTTTGTTTTTTAAACATTTGGTCTAACCTAGCATCTTGCTTATCAACAGTTGTGTTAAGGCAGCTATTAACTCATCATCAATTTTAATATTGTTCATATTGTATGCCATTTTGCTAGTCTGCACAGATAATATATTCATTAGGACTTGATCTCTCTTGAACTGATTTCCCACTCAGCAACAAACCATTCATAACCTATCAAGAAATCTATCTACTAATAATTTCTATAACCAGGGATTTCATGGTGTACCATTTGGGACATATTTATTTTGTAATTCGGTCCCACCACAGGGGTAACATTTGCCGTGCTACCAATTTTTCCTTAAACGGTTGGAATAGCATATGACACCTATCACACTAAGGAAAGTTGTCGGCTCCAAAAATATGTCGTCCGTTCGAGCGTGTAAATTCTTTTCAGCTGCGGAAATAAAAACAAAATTCTATAGATCTCTGTAAACAAAGTTCAATTTATTCGAAAAGTGTGATATTGAAACATTGTAAAATTTAACAATAATTGGTGAAATGAGAACTTTCCTACTGTCAAAAAGTCCTAAGAAGAGAAAGCCAATAATGGTATTAGTTCATTGAATTCTTCATTCAATCCCTGAGACAATTTATTCTTCTCATTGATTCTTTTCTTTGGAATTTCAATAAGAGGTTTATTGACTTTATTACTACTATTAATTATTGTAAACTAAGAAAAAAATGTACTAAAGAAAACAAATCAACTTTAGCTGATTTTACATCACTATAAATATTTGATTGTCATTTAAAAAAGTGATTTAAACGCTTTCTTATAAAATAACGTTTTTATTTAAAATGACAAATCAACATCATTCAACTTTCATAAAATGTACCGTAGATTGATTAATTTTCCTCAATTTCATCATTCAATAATTATTGTTGTCGTAAATGTCTGAAAGCAATCACAGTCAACTGGCTTCAAATAATATTTCAATTAATATTCAATAGACAGTCACTTCAATTCCTCAACTAAAAAGAAATGAGCTATCAACTACTTCTCTTTATTGTTATTTGTTACGACTGAAATAATTATGTTATCATTCATTGCTGTCTCTGTCATAAAATTGAGCTTCATAATTATCATTGTCTATGATTCAATTAATGATGACTCTTGTTTCCACTTTATCAAAAGTTCCAATTATAGTCTTATATTTATATTATCATGCTAGTTTTTTACTCATCATTTTTTATTTTCTTCTTGAGAATGATATTTTCATACTGTAACTTATCGATCATAATAGAGAATAGTCCTGTATGAAAATAATATTTCAATTAATATTCAATATCTAGACAGTCAAAAAATGTGTTATTTTTTGGACATTTCATTAATTTATCAAAATTTGGGAATGGAATAGCTTTGGGCCAAGCCTATTGTTCCTTCCTAATCATATTCATATGATTTGTGATTCTGTCCACGAATAAATAGATAAATAGATGAAGACTTATATTAATATATTTGTATCTATAACCCATTTGTATCTATTGTACAAATTTATAGGCCTATTATACATATTAGCGTATCTATATCAGTAGTCTTTATGCATCTGCACTTTGAATTACGCTACTGTATGTTTTTTATTATTATACAGGCTGAGTGAAAAGTCCGAGAACGGCTTAATATTTCATACACAAAGGTAATTTGACGGTGAGTGTGATTGGGGATCCTACTCAAATTGAAAAAACTACTTTACTATGACTTTAAAAATCTAGTCCGCCATCTTGGATCCGCAATTTTGAATGCAACACTATTTTTTTAAATAGGAAGGTGGTCATGCAATACATGACTTCGATACGGAATTTCAAGAAAAAATGAATGGCGAAAACCGCACATCGATATCTCAAACCGTTTAGAAGATATTACATTATTAATCAATACCACTCATGTATTTCATTTCTGATTTGCATGTATTGATTAATAATGTGAATATCTTCTAAACGGTTTGATATATCAATGTGCGGTTTTTGCCATCCATATTTCCTTGAAATTCCTTATCGAAGTCACGTATCGCATGACCACATTCCTATTAAAAAAATAGAGTTGCATTCAAAATGGCGGATCCAAGATGGCGGACCAGATTTTTAAAGTCATAGTAAAGTTGTATTTTCAATTTGATTAGGATCCCCAATCACACTCACCTTGGAATCACATTTTTTTATGAGATACTAAGCCGTTCTCACCTTTGTGTATGAAATATTAAGCCGTTATTCTCGGATTTTTCACTCACTCTGTATATGTAACATTGATATTCTCATTTTCCTATTTATATATTATATAGGAGGATTAATACTGGGAATTCTTCTGTAATACTCTCACAGTAAAAAAAATATGTTCAGAGGAATATTGAATATTCGTGAAAATAAAACAGTGAATTAGTGATACGGTATATATTATGCTTTTAGAATTATGATAATTGGAGGACATAAATTATTGAGCTTTCTGTTAGAAATTAGAACTAATCGTAATTTAATTTGTTTAGTGATCCTGGAACAATTTCACTAAATGGGGTAGGCTACTTCTTTCAAGTTGATAATATTTCAGAACAAGTACGAGATGCAAACTTCATTCGAACTAAAAGGGATAACTTTCTATTGTACCTAGGAAAATGAATTAATTAAGCCTAGAGAATGAGCAAGTCATTTTCAAGACAATTGGTGTACAGTAGTGCTTTGACCTGATTTCCGTTCTCGATAAGTCCTTACAATAGGAGTAAATCTTCTTCAAAATTTACATCGCTTCAAATGTAGACTCTAGTGGCTTCCTGATGAGATAGGTTTGGGTTACACTATCGTGATTGATTATAATTTTACTTATCAATATTAATCCTTCAAGAAATACATCAATTATTTATATTCGCGATTGAGAAAATTATTACCTATTATAGACTGGGCCCATGTTTATCTTATTCTAATGTTCTCTTCATCATTTTCATTTCACTCTCTTCATTCCATGGCTATATGTTTACCTTTTCCCCAAAAGTGAAAAGTATTCCAAATTAAGTACTTTTTCCAAAGTATGTATCTTGGAATAATATTCATTGACTATAATCAAAAATGTTATCTGATTTCTATAGGGTTAAAATTTGAACATTAAAAATTTCAAACTGTTTTCTGACTGAAGAGCTTTCACAATTTAAATCAATTTGGAACATTAACAAGTGGATTGAGTTCCTTATCAAATTATCACTCTGAGAGAGTACAAAATCAATGAACTCAGAAACATCATCCGTCATTTCATCCATTTGTGAACTACCACAAACTGGATAGACAAAGGTGCTATCTATTTATCTGTGTGTCTACTATCTTGAACTATTGCACATTTTTTACAATTATTGCATAAATTATTACAAATAAACATCGACGAAGTTACACGGCGAAGTTTATTTAATTTGTAACAATCAAACAGGTTATTGAAGCTTTGTTTCATTCTTTTTTTTGAACAAGAGCTTGTCTGTTCTCAAGCTTTGGTATTGACAAAAAATATAAACCGTATCACATTTATGATGGAAGAATAATAATAATTCGTGTTCACATTGGAATTACCACAGTAATTTTTCTCATCGTGAATTTAACAGACAGTAGGCCTATCCTGCATATTCAAATACGGCACCTCTTTTAAACTAATTAAATCAAGAATTCTGTTCTTTTGTCGGATGAATTGAGAGTTTTTCTACAAGAATGACAGAGAAATCCGTTCCCATTGTCTGTTAAACGTATTGTTCAATTTTCCTCATGATAATATTGTCATTCCCAATGGTAATTGAAACAATTTTCACTTACCAAGTACCATTTGTCTCAACGTAATCAGGTTCTCTCTCATTTTCTCGCTTGTTTCTCTCAGCTCTTCTTCCGCTCTCACTCTCAGCTCTTTGGAAATGTCCAATGGATCTGTGTTTGGTTCGAAAATCAGGTCGATTTCTTCTTGCACCTCGGCAACTTCATCTTCTGCAAAAAACAGAGAATAATAGTTAATTATTACATATGAGAAAAACGGTAGTGTTGAATCTAAATCACTCCTATTTAAGAGACTTGCAAAAAATAGAACGACAAAACCATATCCAGATACAAACTTGAATGTTATGTGCACTTCAATATCAGATAAATACATGTTCAGAGTAGCTTAGAGCAGAGATAAAGTATACATTTTATTTGTATTCTTTCCTTTTTGCATAGAGTAATCAATATATTCTATATTTCCTCCATAAAAGTAGGATAAGTGAACTAATAACTAAAATACCATGAATAACTGATGAGTAGACTTTATAGATACTGATTGGAGGGAAAACATGAATAAATCAATATTTGGGTGAATACATTAAATTGTCGACATAAATAACAAAGTCCTTTTCATCAATATTCCATGAAAATAAATAAGATAAGTAGATGGAGAAAAATAGAGAAGAGAAGATGCTCAACGAGACAATCTGAATAGGTTCTTAAGAAATATTTCTCAGAATTGCACAATTTATTAGGGTTGGAAAACTCAAGATTGATGCATTAGTCCATTACGATTCTATGACGTGATTCACAACTATTGTATCAAATGAGGAATCCAATCCATGGACGAATTGTCAACTTATTGCTTGATAAACTGAAACATACTTGAATAATAAACATAACTGTGATATTGAAGTTTGAAAGATATTATTTTGTATGATATGAATCAAGCTTAAAGTTTTACTCTACTAAAGGAAAATGTGGACTACTGTGAGTTGACCTTGTTGTTGTATAAGGATTGTATAACCAATGTTTTTTGTTTATGAATAGAACAATAATTCTTATATTCTGAATGAACTATAGAAGAATCAATATCAAATGTTGATTTATGAAACGAACCGAGTCTTCAAGTTTCATGAACAACTAAGGTACGGTTGTTTCAATAATCTACCCTAATGATTTGTATTCCAAACTCCTCTGGCCTTGTCACGGTCGAATAGTATTGGATTCATGTATAGTGGTGGGTCCAATCCAACCCAAGGATAGTATATAATAGACTTTAACCCTCTGATCACAAGCCTTGGGCTAAACGTTCAACCAAGGTGTCTGAAACTCCATTTTCCTTTTTAAACTTTTAACAATCCACAGATTTAGTATGAATTCCTACATAATTTTTTAGCAAATCAAGCCACAGTATATATGTATTTTTTAATACTAAAGCTCTCTGTATAAAATGAACACATAATAAGATGGAGAGATAAAATTTTCATTTTCATAAGGTAGCATAGCTTATTTTTCTTGCAACAACCGTAACATTCAAGACTCTGAGTTTACTTGTTCTATATTTGTACAGATCAAGATTCATGAATTATTACTCTCATCAATTTGGACCAGATCAAGCCACCAAACAGACACTTGACTCAAAGCGCGAATTGCAGCACTGAAATCGAGAGTGATCAAAACAAGTCTTGCCAGAGGTTTGCAGATTCTGAAACTTGTTTGGCGTTCAATTCCTTCCTTCTTCCTAAAGCAAGGTTGATGGACTCTTATCAGTCCACAAGTTCACTTTCACAACGTAACTGTGTAATTCCTATTAAAAAGCGATGCATTAGGTCAGTTCTGTTCCACCTGTACAGCAACTACATCCTTGAAGTGGGATATTCGATATAAGTTACAGCATTTACTTATAAACTGAAATTATCCAAGCGTGAGAATACCATTCACCAATCACCATGTCCAATTTTCAAGGGACTGAACCTTTTGTGGAGAATTAACGCTGACACTGTAATAGTATTCTAGTATAGTAGGATTGGAATATTATGTTCAGTACGGCACTCTATAAAATATGTAAACGCTCAAGGTGAAGTTATTAGCACTTCATACTGTATCAATTTCATGGTCTATCACTAACACTTCTTTTATACCTATGTTTTATTATTCATTGAAATTTTCTTCAGTTAAAGGTGGCTTTATCTTGATGGTATTTATCAGTAAAAACTGAAAATTTGGCTGTGGAAAAACATTCTGTGGCCGGGGTATGCTCAAATTAGTATGTTCATTTTATCAGAAGACAACATTTGACACCCTGAGACCGGATTCCTCTGTTTAAGATTCTTACTGAGATTTTGTGCCATATTTTTCAGTTCTACGAACAGAGTATGATAATTATTTTTAGTGGAATAGTCTGAACCAAGGAATTGGATAAGATAGGAACTAAGGCTCAAGATTGGATGGCATACCGTAGTAGATGAACTAATTAATAAAAAACGTATTATCATGAGCCGGAAAGTATTGCACCTACAATTAGTTAGAGTAGTGTTTGGAGTGGAGAAGTGTTGTATAGGTTCTTTCCTGTTACCGATCGAAGATTTGAAAAAGGATAGGCTACTTAGAAGCTGTTCTCATCTCAGTATATCACCTGGTTCAGCAACTACTCTCTTTCGTTCAATTTTTTATCTAATCAAAGTAAACTCTTTCAACTAGCCTCATTCGAAAATGGGATTGAATGAATCGAGATGTAGAAAAAGTATTTCCCCACCATAAGTTTTGCTTATTCATCTTCAGTATGAGTGTTTGGAATCCTATCCATTCAATCTATGTAGAGTGATTTTTATCAAAGTGTCTGAAAATACGTGTGGGCAGAATTATCCTATCCGAAAATGGTGTGAAAAGAATAAAATAACTTTTCAACGTGGTGAAGTTTAAACAGTAAAGGGTTGTAACAGCAACCTATAATTGTGAATACTATTCAAATCAATTCAGAATAATCGAAACATTTGAATTAAGAGTTCGTTATTCAATCAGAAATGAAAAAAAAGAATGGGAACATGTACTTTATAATCTCAGACGATGAATTTGAGTTTAGAGGACGATAGACCAATGCTTCATAAACATGTTTCATGAAATTCAACAATTATTATAGAAGATAGTTTCTTCTATATTTTCTCCTCATTATAGAAGATAGATTACTTCTAGTTTCCAAAATCTATAACAAATTTGTGGACTTGAACATCCAGTTGAAATATCAGAACTCCCATCACAATTTCTCTGATTTTGCTAATCAATTCAGTATGATGCACTGTATGATACAGAAAAAATATTTACCAATATGGATTTGGGGAAGAATAATCATTGGATATGATTCCTGGATTAAAGTAATTTTAATTCTATTGATAAATGGTAGCCTGATTCTGGAGTGCACCATTTTCTTTATCAATAGTAGACCTATGTTATACTTTATTCATTATACAATAGAATACGAAACCAATGTCTATGGATGCAGCCGACTTGAGATGTCAGACAAGCTCCTTGCTCTACTATCCTTGCCGGCATCTCTGTCTCTCTCACCGAAATAAGTGACCCGTATCATTTCTTTTCAGCTTCACTAGACAACGCTCTCCTAGACCATTTTCAACTACATTATCTTCCTCTCCTATCTCATCTTTACAACTCCCACTAATCCTTCTATTTTTTATCATCATCCTCCTTCCCCTGATTTCCTCATCCTCTATACTCCATACCCCCTATTCCTCACCCTCTTTTCCACTTCCTCCATTCCATCATACTCCTCATCTTCTTCATTTTCTCCTTCTTCCTCTCCCATTCGTGTTATTGTTTTCTGTCCCATTTCCTCCTTCTTGTTTTCTCCTATTGTTTCATTCTTTAACATCTCCTCACCTTATCACCTTCTATATTTCTCCAGATTTCCTACTCTATCACTTCTAAACTTTCTTCATAACTTCCTCATTTCCATCGTATACCATTTCTAAATAGAAGTTTTAACTCCTCATAACCACCTCTTCTCCATCTCCTCAGAGTAATTCAGAGTAATTTTAAGAGAATCAAGTTCAACTTTAAAAGTAAAAAATACTCTTTAAAAAATACTCTTTTTCTCTCTCAAAATTAATTAATTTCATGCTAGAAGTATTTATTAATTTCCTTATTTTCTCATCTTGCTTGTAAGGTTTGTAGCCATATTGCTCTTTTTTGTTTCTTCGATCCTATCCGTCCATCCTATCCATATCCGTCGATCCTATCCATATATTCCGTCATGAATTTTGTATTTATTTCCCAACAGATCTTTGTTATTTTACATTTTAAGAATGCTCTACTTCTAAGTTTATTCAACTATTCCACTTATTATTATTGTAATCTTTTTTTACTTTTTTCATTTAAAATATAGTTTTGTTTTATTTTATTTTACTGAGTATTGCTTGTTAAATTATAATTTAGTATTGTATTGGAGGGTTAAGTGTAAGAGAGGGCCGACTACGCCCTAACTTCGCCCTCCCAGGTATAAAATAAAGGCAGTCATTCTATTCTATTCTAATTCTATTCTATTCTTTTCCTCCCATCTTTCTCCAGATTTCCTTCTCCGTCACCTCTAAACTTCCTTCCTTACTTCTTCATTTCCTTCTTACATCACTTCTAAAATAGGTGGTCCTGGATAGAATGTTTTGGGGCAGGGCTCATTCGAATTGATATGTTAATATTCTATTCTATTCGTGTTTATTTTTTATCAGACGATAAAATTTGACACTTTGAGATCCTCGACTCCCCTGATTCAGACAAGGACAGAAGAGTTTGAAATAATAGAATAGATGAAAATCAATGTTGTGGATCATAGTTCTTCTCTTCCATCTCATTTTATTTCTGACTCTCTTCCTCTTCCTTCTTCTACTCCCACTTTCCATTATTTTTCTTCTTATCATACTAGAAACCTCTCTCACCTATTTTTCACCTTTCTTCACTTTTTTCTCTATTTTCTACTCCTTTATCAATCCTCTTTCTTTTCTCTCTTCTGCTTCTCATCATCGCCCCGTTCTCATCACTTACTCTTTCTCTTTTCTATTTTCTTCTTTCTCTTTCTCCTATTTCTCCCCCTTCCTCACCACCTATTCCTCCTACTACCAGCACCTCTTCTCCTCCTGCATTTCCTTCCACCTCTCTCTTTCATCTTCTTCATCTCGGTCTCCTAATTCAATTTATTTTTTTCTGGCATTATTGTTAGTCTAGCTTCTTCTTCTTGTTTTTCATGTTCTTTTTCTTGTTCATGTTCTTGTTCTTTTCTCTCTTCTACATCACTAGAAGAAACTGACAGGTGACTCGATCACAGCTACAAGGAGCAAGGTAGTGTGACAGTAACGATGACTGTTATACAATGCAGCCAAGTCAGTCCGACTTTTTGGGCGTTCACATTTCTTCTACCTACCGACTATTTCTCCATTTCACTGACTTGCAAACCACACCGCCTAGCCTAGCTATGCAGGCTTACTATCTAACAGTAGTGTACAACAGTAGAACAGTAGTGCACAGTGAAACAGTATATTTCGTGTGTTGCACAATCGTACACAGCGGCCGCTTCAAAGATTTTGTGATTTTCCGCAAAATGCAACTGCACGGCGCCTATCCAATACAATGTGATTGGGTGGTAACTATGTTGAAATAGTAGGCCCAATCGGCTGATAAATTGTAAACTTCCCATGAAAAATCGTTTACCGTAACTACAACAAACACCCATATCGTATCCAAAAAATGCCTGTATTATTTTCATTCATGATTATAATATTATTTTTAGTAGCTTAAAAACATGTTAGCATGGATACAGTAGAAAAGTTGCTTGACCAGACTACTCAGGCAGTATACAAGCGATTCCGTTTGGAACACTTTTCCTCTCCTCAACAAATTATTATTGTTTGTTGAAGCTAAAAATCTCTACTCATTCAGAGCTTGACATATTTATGGGTACAAGTGTCACACACTAATAGTAGAATGATGAATAGAATTCTTCGAATTTCTACTCAAGCTAAGGTCCTTTCTATTAGAAAAACCACTGAAAGGATTTATATAGTACGGCATGCATCTAATTTGTGCTACTAGATGCGACTAGGGTCTTGGTTTGGATCAAAATGAAGATTCCATCCATCTAAGTCCATTTCATGTAGTTTGTTCACCTGAAAGATGTATGTCCTTATTTTCACGAGAAAGTCCTAATCGAACCAAATCCTGTCCTCAATCAATGATCGTTTTCCAGGAATAGAGGATCTAAAACCTACCGGACCGGGAGATAGAATTTCTCCTCTCAGCCTCTCACAACTGTCTTTTCTGTATATCACAGAAAAAAGATTCCAGAACAAGTCGGATCGGATACCACAAACCAAAGTCCAAAAATATAATTTCCATCAATGCTTTTTTTAACATTCATGCTGCCTTTCATCAAGTCAATAATACCTAGACAAACATTCGAATAGAATAATTTTTTATCTCGATGTGAGCTGTTCAAAAGAACAACAAGCATGTGTTACTTTTAATAGATAACCGACTTTTTATTGGGCTCTAAACTGTGTATTGATGGTCAAAGGTCATGATAATACTGAGTAATCCAGTTCAAACACAGTTATCTTTCAAACTGCACTGAATCAGTACCAATCCCACAAGTGAAAAAAACAAACAATTTTTTATTGAAAAAATGAAAATCACTGATTTTATTTGTAAAATTGAAGAATTTGTGTATTTTAATTCAGTGTCTGTCATAGAATACACAAGAAATTAAGGGTTGATGGCGTTATTGAAATATAAATAACATGCAATTTGCAATATTGTACAATGAGGAAGCTCATCACTGTAAATCTCTCCCAGGTTTCGGCTGCATAATCGTGCAACAGCAAAAAGTTACACAGTTGATAATAATGGAGGTAGGTTCAGCATCTTTCACCTATTGTTATCCATTCTTGATTATAAACGAGAATTAAGTCCGGATATCCTGACTGAATCTCAAACCGACCATTTCAATATCTGGCCTCCATAGTATGGTAGAGTAGGAGCAGAAAGCAATACTTCATTTAGAGATTCTCCAACATATTTTAATTTGAAGTAGTCCTATACTATATTTAGTTGACCTTTCTAAATCAGTTTGCCAATAATTTAGTATCAGATAATAAAATAGGATCAATAGTAATTTTAACTCCATTCACATTTTGCAGTCATTCAACTTCATGATTACACGAATCATAAAATGATTCAACTCTATTATAGATCATTCAGGTTATAGACTCCCATGAATATATTCATCATAATCTTCCGTGGTTAAGTGTTAGAGTAGGAATTATAGCTCAAACTTCGCCACGTCATCAAATAAAAAACCATCTACTGTATTCTCTTCTAAATAAAATGTAGCTAATCAATATTTGAAAGCAAGTATAATTCCAGAAGCGTACAATATAACGTGAAAAGCTTCCATTGCTATAGGTTAATGTGATTGAGAAACACACTAACTTTTCAATGAACATAGTGTTGAAATTGATAAATTAGATGTGATTCAATGCTTTTGTGGAATAATGAAGAAAATTACGCATATTATAAGCAATCACATTAGGAGAAGAAGCGTCAGATGGTCAACTGAAGCTAACTTGAATTGATAAAGTAAAACTAGTTTTGAACATAATCACATTCCTATTCTATTTGAGAGTTATTCTAAATAACCGAGCTATGATTTTCTGACATCTACCTCTCTATAATAGTCTTTCATCTGTTGTAGGTGTATATTTATAAATGCAGTGAGAGTGAGCCTATAAAATAACTTAGTGCAGGAACACTATCCTCTTCCATTTGATTCTCACCCTTTGATGATGATGCTTGCCAACGAACTAGCTTCTTTTATAGAGGTAACTTTTCATCCACTCAAGTTTTGAAAGTAACGATGTCGACTTATGTAATGGGGTTTGATGTGTTTCGATTAAAGCATGTTGAATTTCGGGT
The DNA here is from genome assembly GCF_014356525.2 of Nilaparvata lugens. Taxonomy (NCBI): domain Eukaryota; kingdom Metazoa; phylum Arthropoda; class Insecta; order Hemiptera; family Delphacidae; genus Nilaparvata; species Nilaparvata lugens. The sequence goes on from NC_052506.1 coordinate 26,383,423, forward strand.
CTTTACAAATTAGGTACTTTCAATTTACACCTTCTCCATGCTTTTCTATTTCCACACGTTTGTTGTAAATGTTTTTGTGAGCTGTTAATGACATTATTCACGCCTTTGTGGTTAATGTTGTTTTGAGCTGGATAGGACATAATTCACCACATCCCATCATTGGTCATTTCATATCTTCGCGTTTTACGAATCAAATTAGAAATAAGAATAAGAATTGTTTAGGTTGGCTATCTCTATAACAATAAAATAATAGAATTCATTAAATTTATATAACTCAAAAATTATCTGCTGTGGCGAGATTGGCGAGAGAGAGCAGGGTGCCAATAAGTCAATATCATATCATCGTGGAATATAAATGAGTGATTATAATTAACTTCAATTCAACTTAGTTATTATCATCGGGGATCAATTTATAAAGTTTACTGCTCTTCAAGCAATTTAAACGTATTCTCAACTGATACAACGAAGTGTACGCCATTGAACATAGACTTTTTGTGTAACATCATATTCTTCATTCGATGTATGATGCTTCAGCAAGATAATGATAATACTCTATAATGATAAAATAGTAATGTAATGTATGTAATGATGTCTATAATAGTAATGATAATGACAGCCACTCAGAAGCTTAAAACAAGAATTTTGGCCAATCACGAATCTCAGAGGTAGTAACTCATTTCAAGTAGAGCCTAATCTACTTCCAAAATGTTTGTTTCATTTAGCATTTCTATTACCAAGTCCTATTCTATACCGTGTTTAATTCTCGATTTTTCCCTAAATTTTTGTGCAACAATTCTTCCACGGGCGATTCCGGAGTTTTTTAATATCCCCTCCACCTACGTAATCTCAGCCAATATAGAAGATTCTATGACTATCCTAAGAGCAAAACACGAAATCACTATCCAAAACACAACACACAATCCTTAATAATTCAATCCTTTAAATTGAAACAGCATTCATTTGTTCATTTGTGTAGGTCAAGGTTCGAATCAGAAAGCACTCATCTCTCAACACAGGCAAGACAAAGGTGGCTTTATTTGGTTTCAAATATGCAAATCGCTTACAAAAAATGTAAATCACAGCTTTTTACAGTAGTAAACAATAGAAAAGCGATTACTACTGTAGAAAGTATTATCACAGATCTACGCTCTAGCCTGCTCTTCCTAGATCTATGTTTATTTATTATGCAGATTTCAGAGCAAATTCCAATGGAGCCTCTCGCATTTCCCCTCCTCCTCCACCACCGGACAGGAGCATTCGATATATCAGGGATTTTATATAATCGTGAAGACCAAATCAACTTTCCCGGTCCCAGCAGCTACTATACAGTATAGGCGATTGTGTAACGTATTCGTTTTTTAATGCTGCACGCTGTGTGCTGAATACCGGTTCTTCTCTATTGACCTCTCATGACCTGCCCGGTGACCATATACACTGTGTACGTTCGGTCAGTCGATTTGCGGAAGAACGCCGACAAATTTCATCAGCAACGGCGGAAAACTTTTCTGGAATTACAAAATTTGGAAACATCATTGGTGAATCTTCCAGCAGTCAATGAATGAGCTCCAAAATAGTGAATGAGACTATGCTACAGCGTTCTCTTGTGCTGCTAGAGATTATTCAAGGAAAATATTCATACTTGAATATACTAAGAATTTAAACTCGAACTTTATTCATTATTTAGGTTTAGAAGATTCATAGATCGTGTTTTTTGGAATCATTATACTCACTTCTAGAAGAAAATGATTATGCTCTCTCAACAAAGTAAAAATATATTTAGACTCAACCAGAGCCAGGATGAATTAGTACGAAATGTATAGTAGTGATCATGCATTCAGCATTATCAGTGAAATGTCGAAAACTGACATCAAAGAAAGGCTGTAGCTGGAATCCATTCTATGAAAGGTCATTCAACAAACTTTAAAACAATCTAAGCTCTTCCACATCAACTCCTTCAAGTGCTCTAATATCAAGGATGTTGTAATAAAGTGATCAACATGTTGTGGCACAAATGTGTGAACAGGAAGTCACCATTGAGTTTCAATGGTTAGGAGGCTCAGGAGAAAGAACCTGAGACATAATCTTATATTGTAGACTACTTCAAAGGGAGAGTCAAATGGAAATTGAGTCTCATCTCAACTAGTAAGACTCCTACAGATGTAGGGCCGGTTTCCGAGCTCAGGATTCAGCTAAGTTCTAGACTTTAAACAGCTGAAGTCAGAACATTTGCTTTCCAAAACGGGGCGTAGTCGTAGTTCACGTTTGAATTAAATTTCGAAAAACTATAAAATTGAACACAAAATAAAATAAAGAGAAAATAGTTTAAAGTTTCAGCTATTTTGAATTATTTAGGATCGTTTCATTTTGTCAAGGAAAAACGTTTCCAATTATAGAAATGAGAAAATAAAGATTATCATAAAAACCAAGGTACATACTACCTAGCCTACCAACAGCCTACCTAGTTCTACCTAGTAGAACACAGGTATTCTAGGTACATTGATGAAAACTATGACTACGCCTCGTATCAGAAAGCCAATTTTCTGACTCCAGCTGTTTATATTAATCTAGAAATTAGCTGAATCCCTAGCTCGGAAGCCGGCCCGTAATGTACAAGATAGAGCTCCATTGAATCAAATGAGCCAGGAATTGGTCTGACAGGACAGTGAAAATGATCTTTTTAGTACATGATTGTTATTGATGTATTAAGAACCGGTAATTGAGATTGAGTTTATTGGATAAGTTTAATGTTTATTTCAACATAAAAAAACTCAAGTGAATCCAGTACAGAATATTTCATGATCCCAAAACGCCGTTCAAACAATATTAACAGTAGTGTAACAGTTATCATCCGATACAGTTCATAAATATGGAAGTCTGGCCTAGATAAATCATTTTTTATCTCCTTAGAGCTGTTCTAAAATAATCATTAACGCAACTTCTGTTCAGTTGTATCGTAAATTGTGGGCGGTACACAATATGCCTCAGACAAAGACATTCATTTTTTCATCAACTTAAGTATCACCTCAATTGAAGAGCGCTTTGATAAAAAAAAGGAAAAGCATTGATTAGTTTTTCATAATAGGATGTCCATGCAACAATTTGTTTGCATGATCTATATTCGACAGAATGCATGAGAAGATAAATGTGATCTACCAACAAAGAATTCATTGTTCTTGAAAGTAGAGATATTGTAGCCTATTATCAGCTCGTTTAATACTCTGGAGGCGCGGTGAGTTGAAGTTTTATAAACAATAATTAATGATCTTCAAGGTCCTCAGAAATCAAGGGAAATCCAGATCAAAGCTCTATCATCACTGTTGATTCTCCATTTGAAATTTTGAGATTATCACAAGACGATATTGTTCACCTGTGAGAATTATAGAATTTTTTATACTGTAATAATTGACTAGTAAGCCCCCCGAGCTTATGGTATAGTAACAGGCGAACGCCTGTTGTTTTTACTTTAATTGTATTTGTATATGAATAAATAAATCGCTATTGCCTATTGTATTGATTTTAAAAATCTAATCCGCAACTTGTAATCATGTGTTAATCAATAGAATTTTATAGGTTACTCTGTATGGGTAATGAGTCAATTCTTGGGAAATCATACTCAAGAATATCCTTCCCATCAACACACTCTGAAGAGAGAGAGAGAGAGAGAGAGAGAGAGAGAGAGAGTGAGAGAGAGAGCAAGAGAGTGTCTGTGTAGAAGAGAGCAGGAATGATAGAGAATTACCAAATCATGGCGTGAGAATAACGGACCAATGGCACTAAGCCAAACCTCCCAGATGCCCATACTCTCTTCTGATTGGTGGATTGGAACGTCTACTACAGGTTTAGTTCTCAATTCTGCAGGTAGGTGGCACCAACTACTGGGTTGTACTTGTCACTCCACAACATTTTTTCTGAGTCTTAACTACCGAGAAATACCTTATTTTAAACGTGATTAAACTATGATCCTCCTGAGCTGGAGAACTCTCTCATGAACTATTGTACTGATTCTAAAATCGCAGCTTGAATTAATAAAACTTCATAGTAAAACTACGTAAAGGTACCATAATGATTCGAGCTTAATTCAAGAATTCACTAATCACTGTTGACCTTCAGGAAAGTAGTGTGATTGAAATCGAATGTGAAATGTTGATTCGTGCATCGTGCATCCAATACAATTCTTTGCAAAGGTCAAGCTGAGTGTGACAAATTGATTCGCTCAATATGAATTCTGATTGAATGGAACAGTAGGAAGGACTAATAAAGAACCTATCTGAAATTAGAATACCATTTAGAAGAAGAAGGAACTTCCAATAAATATAATCTAAGACAGAGTGTGAAGGTGAATGGATAGTATTCCTCTTATGGAACTGAACTTGGAGACTCTGGTATTATACTTTGGGAAGAGCAAAGAGCGGTAATCGTTGTATCGATATTATCTCTCATGATAATAAGCATTGTGTAATCATATCAACTTATGAATTCTCCCAATCATATCAAAACTTGGATCGGATACTTCTTAATCAGTACAGGTGTTTCTTATTTTATTTATGTGGGAACAAAAAATGAAATCATGTCAAAGATTTCAGGGTCACTGAGAGTAGCCTTTGCTTCTGGGTTCAATGTTTCATCCGAGCAGCACCACAGAAGAATGACAGCTGAGTTCGTGTGCTGCATTACAGACCAGTGAGCTGTCAACCGAATTAATGGACTTAGGAGGACTCTTCTTCTTACAACATGCTTTTATTAACTTCATCTCTTCATCTTGATTGGTAACATGCTCTTTGAGAACACACACATAATGGCGTACTCTTAACTTCATATCTATCGAATTCTATATCATTTCAAGCTGATTGATCATTATAAATAATATTTATTATTCATCATACTTAGATGAATATATGATGTTATTCATCATTCCATTCTGACACTATATTAGCATACAACCCACATTACCTTCGATCATTTGTCAATGCTTGACGTGATGTCGATTTTGTTATTATATCATAAACCCATCATTCATTACAGCTGCTCATGTTATGACTATCTCACTATCATGATTGTTTAAATGATTTTCTCATTTATGACGTAATGATCTTTATTTGATAGATTCATCAGTCATCAATCATTATCGGTCAAATCAGTATTGTTACCGGAAAGAAAATCTTTTTATTTCACTCAGAATTTGTTAGATTGTATTTGAATCAGTATTTTCTGTTTTCTACTAACCTCTCCTTGTATTATCCAAAAAGTGGGAGATGTGTTCTTATATATTAGCATACTGTACTTCTCTTTATTTTCCGATCTGACATGGAATGTGCATTTCCTTCATATTCTATTCCCAAGAATTTTAAATTGTTCACTTTAATACCACAATCATTTACAATTCACGAATTAAAAGATATATATTATTATAAATATAAGTTTCATATTCAATTCCTTAAATCACGCAACCAAAATCTATAGTTAAGCTTTAATATTGATTCCTATAATGAACAATGATACGAGACTCATGATGAATATTATTGAATTCGAACTGACGAAATTGTTATAATTTGATAACAATTTTTGCCAGGTGGTAATGAATTAGAATAGAAACAGTACAATATATTACATTCAAGCATCACAGCATATTCAACACTTATAGCATCTCACAAACTATAAAAAAACTAGGTTCAAATCTATGTGTTTAGTTGACAAATTGATTAATGCGCTTGTAACTTTTGACATCGATTACTGAGCTCAATGTTAATATGGATCTCCAGTACAGTGCTTGATAACAATCCAAATACAGCATAATTTCATTTTTCAAGATAACCCTCACTATTTCTCCCACTGCTCATTCGGATGTTGAAGAATTATTATACAGTGTTAATAAGTTGGAGATTAAATTCTTCAGCATCTCTGAAAACTTTTGAAGGTTGCGGCAAACTTCAAAACTAGGAAACCTTTTACGCTCTTCCCACTCATTCTCCCATTTATGATACTTACTTAGTGTTTTGACCTTCCGAGAAACACATCTACAAGAGTAATAAGGTTTCAAATGTTATCTGCACAGTATAGCACAATGACTCTAGAATGGGAGATATGCCAAGTTCAGTTGTGGGAAGATACATCAAATTTTATATTTTGTACAGGAAGCTACGGGAAATACGAGTGCGTTTAAATCAGCTTGGTGAGATGTTGTTTACTGAAAAGAGTTTTGCGGTTTCCAGTAGGAAGATACATTTTGATCAAGGTAAATACTGAATTGAAATCTAAACTGTCCATGATAGTCGTTCAGGCCTACTTATAGTATGAGTACCGTATACTAATTTGGGATCAAAATGTATGTGTTTGAAACTGCTGAAGGGAGTTTCATAACCTCTTTAGGACTAGTATGCAATCAAAATTCGGGAATGGAATAGTTTAAGGGCTATAAGACTGTTTTTCGTTCCCAATCATTTTATGATAAAGTTCATTGTTGTTGAATGAAATGAATAAATATTATATTCATTTGAAAATGGATAGAACTTGTGGTAAGTTTATAATTTTACTACAGAATCTTATTTTGATCTGCTCATGTTCGAGTAGAGCACATTAGAGTTTTAAGTTTATTTAATCTAATTTTATTAAAAACGTTAACAATAGAAAAACGTTTGTCTATACTCGTAGCTCTACCGAAACTTCATCCGTTGTAAAGAGTTGTTCCGAGTATTTCGTTATTCCCAAAACCATACCCCCATTAGCCTGTGTCTCAGAAACCAGGCCTCCTATTGGCTGGATGGTGAAGCGTTTTGGATTGATTGGCTAAGATCTCGGACCGATCATTGGATGCTCTGGTATTAGATACAATTGCTTGTCTCCCTTGACTCTCCAGTTTTCCATATTGAATACTAGGTTTCAATTTTCAAAATTATAGTCATTATGTTACTATAAAGAGCTCTTGGGTTGTTGATGATACTCCCAAACATCTTAACAGGAATTTCTAGTTCGTTGAAGAACTATTTTCGTGTTAATATAGCTTGTATGATAATGTCAATTCCCAACTTACATGAGAATTGCGTTTTGAAAAACTAGAATAATTACCATACTATTGAAGATCCACATTACTGTGACACAAAACTTTACACAGAATATTATTCATTGTAGATGTAAGCTATTCGTCCTGGGATAGTCCTTGATTGGCAAAATTCGTGATTCACCTGATAATTAGAAGATAAACTGACATAATCCTAATCCTGAGTTTAACCGTGCTAGAAATGAATTTGGCAAGGTTTTTTCCTGCATTGACACACTCAAGGTCTCGAAAAAGTCAACGAAAAAAATAACACAGTTGTGAAGAATTGAGACGCGCAGTCGTGGGAGAAACTCGAAACCTTCAGGTTGAGTGATTCATTTCAAACTATTTGCATTGGTTGAATGGACAGTACTGATGTTGTCTATAAGGAATATACTGACAGTATGAAGTGAGTTTTAGTGTGGTGGGTGTATTGACAAGTCTTTTGTGGAGATTTGAATTACGCAACGATTCTGATAAAAAGTTCTGTTGTTAGCAGCTACTTTCAAACCAGATACGACTGTAATTAGTTACCGTACTCACTTCTTCAATGCATGAAACGTTATTCGGTCATTGGCCGACGTTCTTGGATTTTCACGTGAAAGAACTATCCCAATTGGATTTAAGAAAAAAATGTAAAAAGCGCCCAGCATGTTTCAAATTGTTTCCTTTCAATCTGACTTGTTAGAATATTACATCACTCCATTGTCTTCTCTGATAAGACTCACCATAATCAGATGATTAGCCTGTATGTGAAACTGTCTGATCGTTTTATTTTTAATTTATTCACATATCAGTCAAAATAGAACATTAGCAGCAAGTAAGTTACAGAAGCAGTAGCTGTATTTTGTTCCAAACTTCGCTACCATCAAAATGAAGGTACAGTACTAATGAATCCTGAAGTGACTTGCCGTCATACTGTACTTGAAGTCATGAATCCTTCTGAAGAATTCAACTTGATCAATTGAAAAATTGATCAGCTTCTATCTGTACAATTGGCAATTCAACAGCATCGATTCTCACAATAAAATAACAATAATGATTATTATTATATTAGTCAATGATTTTTGTTTGGGGTAGCTTATAACATAATATATAGAATATAGGTAGCTTATTGCAATAGTATTCTATCAGAATACAATATGAACTTGGTACTTGGATGCGTAAGTTACTGCAACAGGCTGAATTAAAAGTAAGCTACAAAGAATAATTTTTGGAAGAATTTGTAATCGTAATTGACTCGGAGTAGAGACACAGCCTGTATTTGTCAGTAAAGTGACAGTGAACTTAGGTGAGAGATATCTTCCAAGAGCTGAGTTTGCTTCTTGAGTTGAAGTCTCTCACTGGAGAACCTCTGAAGGAGATGCTTAATGAATATTTCTTCCAATGATTCTCTATCAAAGCAGAACAACTATCAAAAGGGGAATCAGACTGTGACTCGAGTCGAAAAAACCAATCGTGGACAATCTAAACGGCTGTTAGAATCAAAATTATTGCAGCAGTTCTCTCCAGTGGCATAGCTCGGTTGACAGACGATGCTTCCTTCAGTTCAATCCAGTAGTCGTCATGATATCTTTATCTTAGATACCAACATCCTAATATTGCACTTGTTCTCAGAAATATTTAGATTGGACTCATAACTTACCATTTAAAAATCTCTAGTAGAAGATGAAGAAGATGAAATATTCATCAGTCATTGAAGTGCAGATACCAGAATGTAATGATGTATTCAGATGTATCAAGTATCTGATTCAGCATTTGGGTCGTATTTATGAACGAATCTTCAGATAGATTTTAGGCAAGCTCGTTTTGGGAACTAATCAAAAACGATACTATAGAATACTAAACGTTCTGATTGAATCCTATTGTTGTTGCTTGACAACCAAAACGTGCTTGGCTGAGAAGATTCTCAATAGCGCTCAAAGGTTCTCAAAAACACAGCCCTCGATTGTTGAAGTTCAAGGAAAAGTCATTTAATTTTTTGGTCGATTGAACGACTTGTATTGTTTTCCTCAGGAGGCTGGGTGATTAATGAGTTACGTTACATTTGCACTTAATGACACTCAATATGTTGGGCATTTCAACAATAACTAATAATTATTCATCATTTTTCAGCTTAGGTATCAGCTCTCTTTCTTAATTCAACTCTCTTCAAGTCGCCCTATTCTCAAGAAGAATGAAAATACGAATAAAGTCAATGTGGATGAAGATAAACTCATGATAAAAGTTATACGTTTTGAAACACCTCAAAATATTTCAAATATTATATAAAGGCAGCAGCCTAGAGTTTTAACAAAGTTTTTTTTACTGATATTAACCGATGTTCATAATTGCCTTTTGTTGTTGAAGGACTTTAATCGATTGTCGATATATCAATTATTATCGATTGTGGACATAGGCACGAGGCGTCAATATGGAAGATTCATCCATTATTCGTGATTGATATGCTATTTATGAGGGAGTGACTTGCAATAATCAAGCACTTATCTGCTCATTTCTTTTTTCCGTTCATTTTCATTGGTTCTTTTTGAAGCGTATCTCTCCGACACGAATTTTGAATATTTGAAGCCTTAATATTTCATTTTTCACAAACAATTGTCTTCAAAACACCAATTTTATGATCATAGTTTTAACAGAACCTAAAGCTCATTTTTTACCAGCCACGATTGTATTCTGAAGTCTGATTATAAATCGAATAGAAACATCGATTTGAGTGTACATTAGATTGCAATAAAACTGAACTTAGATGAAGATCAGGAAGAAAATTAGCGATGTTTTCACTTTTATATAGCGGCTTCACTTTAATATTTCAAAATTCTGTCACAGGCTGCAGATTTTCCATCAGGAAGACTCAGTAGTCAGTATTGTGAACTACTTTATTCATTCACGCTCTGTTTATCACAGCATTATTACCAAACTAAGTTTTATTACCATATTATAGAAATTAATTACTATTATCTATCAAGATCGTTGTTGGAGGCTTGTGATTCCGTTATTCTCAGACACTGATAATTAACAAGTAGCCTATTCAAAATAGGGGAAGTAGTTGGACATTTTCAATTCCAAAAACTGTTTGAGAATACATTTCTAGCAACCACAATATTTTTCTGGGTCACCAGTTCGTATGAGTGATTATGTACTCTAAGAAATTGAGAACTAAATTCTATCATCAAGAAATCGGGGAATAATTGACAAAGTAATTATCGTTACGCTTTGAAATCTCTATCAATTTGAGATAGCTCAATCTCATGAAACCTAGCTTATGAGCCTTCTTTGTGTTGCTCTGTACACTTTTACCAAGTCGAATTTCCTCAACCTCAATAATAATTTCATTTTAACCAACATTTCCTCTTCTATCGAATGAACAATATTTTTTAATCCTCAACCGTACATAAGAGGAAAAAATCGAGCTAATGGTGCCACCATGGAAACTTGAAAAAACATGTCAGAAACATACAAACTGGTCTAATGCAAGTGAAAGGCGAGTAATGAGTTCCTTCAAATTGTATCCTTGAACAAAGTTTACACATCTGGAGGACAGGCTACTATTATCTCGAGTCTGAGTAATAGTCGGTATAGAATAATAAAGTAAGGGCACTTACAACAAATTCTGGCATTTTAAAACACTCTCAGAGACTCAATTCAGAAGTTAGGCCTACACACTCTTTGTTTTTCAAAGAACAATTCTTTTTGGGAGATTCTCAGAGGCCTGCCAGCATTGGATATTCATACAGGAAGCTGGTTGTACGTTTCAAATGTTCCAAAACCTCCTCTGATTTGTAAAATTGATTTCCTTCGCAAATAGATTATGATATTTTTCCAATTTCAAGTCGTAAAACAGAAGGTAAGTTATTTGCTGATATTTCAGACTTTGGTAAATAGGAATGGCAGATTTGTCTCATTACTCAAATAAAATGATACGATATTTCTAGCCTCAGATCAAATAGGAGGAAACGACCAGATCCCAAAATATCAATAAATAATTTTTCATACATTTATATTAGATGAGAAATCAACAGAGACCATTGAAGGATATTTATTGATATCCTTATATTGATATACTGTATTGAGTAGTATTACGAAATTGTTTTCTTGGATTTTCTTAGAATAATATCCAATTCAATTTTATGTATTATCTGTGATATACTACCAACTTGCTCATTTTCTATAATTATATCCTCTATTGAATTCATAGTCAGATGGTCAAAGAAACATACAAACTGGTGTAGTTCAAGTGAAAGGCTAATAATGAGTTTCTTCAATTTGGTTCAGGTTTTCAAATATAAATTAATATATTCTTCTCACAGCTTTGATGAAATTATTAATGGATTCCAAGGATGGAATGTTGGAGGAAACGTGATCAGTCATTTACGAAAATCTATTACATGTGACAAGACATGCTTGTTGACCTATTAAGTGTTTATTTGTGATCTATCACACTAGCCATTGCAAACGTCTCGCAATTTGGAAGTTACAAGAGCAAGGACATGCCTGTTTTATTGGTAGTTGATAACTAGGAAATAAAATTTGCGGTCAATTGCTAATCGAGATGACGATGATTGGTTTCTACAAGCAGTTAAATCAGGCCACATTTCTCTGACAACTTTTGTCTTCCAGAATAGAGTTGAGCTGTAACTCTTGATTGATATCTGATATTTCTAGCTCCATGTCAAATCAAGATGGATTTCATATGGATACATTTGATAACTTACGAGAGGCAGTCTGATTCGCTTATCAGTGATAAACCTCTGCATACATTACGGTAATGTCATTATCAATGTATTTAACACAAATTTCAATTTTTTACTTATTTCCATAAATCAGAAATTGATAAACGTTTTCAAAATGTCAAAAAGATTCATCCGTCATAGTTCAGATACTTGAAAGTATGATTTTCCTCTTGTTCGTAGTAGGCCTACCTTTCTGTTTAAATGCATATCAATACTCTCGGGAGAGAACTGTTCAGCGCATCCGTGTTATCATGTTGTTTGTGTTGTATTCCAGTTATTAAATATGATGTTATTAGTTGGTTATAAGTTATTGATATTATATGATTTGTGGACCATTAAAAAATCGAATAGTTAACTTTCCAAAGAATGCTTTCTAAGATCTTTGAATTATTTTTGAGATATATTCGACCAGCAAGCCTCATCTCTCCGCTCCTATTTTTATTGATTGAATTTGACCTACCACAAACTCTTGTCTGGTTCAATTTTGTATTGCCCCACTTCAACAAAGGAATACAATTAAGGCTATACAGTCAATGACCTTTGATGACAATATTCGCTATTGAGAATACAGCAAGTCATCTTGATCCCGTAACTCACTAAACGTAGGTAGTAATAGTTCAATCACTACTTAATCACTTAATCATAAGCCAATATTATTAAATCCATGATAAATAGCTATCATTTATTCACAATGGATTGGTATGATCTATCGATAAATTTTTGTATTTGAAACAACCCTACTGATGTTAATTCAGAGTTTATTTTATCAACCTACAGCACCCGATCTCTTCCAGTTCTTTCCAGTTATGATACCCAACCCATGACTGCTATATTAAACCACGAACAGGATCAAAATTGTTCTACGATTTTATATCACGTCACTCAAATAATCTCTAATCATTTTTTTGTGTTTATGACTCAACTACATAATCTGATCTCTATTAATCGACTAATAAACTGTAGTTGTTAATCTATAATACAGCCGGTTAAAAGGTTTTTACCCTCGCTATGATTGTAATGGAGAAGGCACCCAAATTGCGATTCCGTAACCACAGATAATTAAAAAAATTGTAGATGGCAACAATGTAACCAATATCGGGCCTGTAGGGTGGGATTAGGCTTCAAGGTCACATGGGTTTTGCGATGTTTAGGTGACTGTGAAATTTGGTACTTTGGTTTCAAGTTACTCGAGTTATGAAACTGTGGACATCTTGAAATCAAGTTGAAATTAATAGTGAAATTTGTTGCTATGAAAGGTGGCAAAAGTTCTGAAAACCTCAAAGTATATCTATACAAAAAACATCATACTTGTTTTCGATATTTTTCAAAACCTTGAAAAAAGGAATAAAAATTCTTCCTGTGTAGAATTCGCAATTTCCGCAATTGAAAATTAATTTTCATAAGGCTATCACTATTTTTGCCAATCAATCAAGACATGGGCGTTCACAATGATTTGTAGTAATCCTGAAGTGATAGATCAATAATTTCAACTCAATGCTTACTTTCAGGATATCCTTAAGATCTAAGATTATTTATCAAGTACTTTGAGTAGATATGGAATTATTACAATAGTCACTATTTTCCCATGAACAATATTTCCAGTAGAAATCCAATTATTTTACAATTAAACTCCAACCAGAGAGACAAATTCAATTCTTGAGAAACACGGATTACACAATGCAAAACTGGAATATTGGTAAATGTCAATTTCTTCGTCAGCTGATTGATCTAACACGTCATACAACGGCTACCAACGCCTTCTCATTGACTGATGCCATTAGGTCGAACTCTATTTTGTTCAATGATTTGAATAATCATTCAGAAGCTGTTCGAGTTCGAATTTGTGAAATACTATATGAGTGCGATACCGATTAGCAGTTTGAGTCTTCTTAATAATAATATTACTAACATTATTTAATCTTGAATAATTTGAACAAAGAAAGAAAATAATAATTGTTAGAACTATGCTTATTAGCAATTATCAGTAGGACTCCTTCCATAAAACGTCTCGTAACTTGATGTCTAAACCACTTATTCAAACGTCTTGTGAAAAATCTGAATATTTTATTTCTTTGGAAAGCTACCATACATCTCCTATGAGGCCAAACTTTGAAAGCACAATAATTCCAAATGTTCACTTTCTTGCTAAGGGCTACTTGTATGTAAAAAAATTGAAAATCAAACTACCCTACAAAAATCCATTTCAACACTTGAGAATGACGTCAAAATTCAAAACAAGTAGAGTAAAAACAGAAAATAAATGTTGAAAGGGTACTTTGATTTTCCAATTTTTACACTAGGCCTACCTACCTATTTCAAAGTATGAGTAATACTTCGAAATAGTAAATTTTCCATAATAATATGAAAAATACTTTTTACTTTACAGGTGAAAGTCGATGAACTGTTACCATGTTGCCAATGAATTTATTTAAACAAATTGTGTATAAATTTTTGAACAAGCTCCATTGAGTGCGGATTGTCAACAAAATAAAGACCAGGTTTTCTCAGTTTCAGCAGCTTTTAGCAGAGTCTGTGCAGTCGCACAAAATATAAACCTTCTTCTCATTTTCTTTGTTCGAAAAAATACGTTGGAACTCTGTGGTTAGCGGTGAAGAGCAGGTGAACGATCGGGATTCACTTTGAATGTCAGCATCCCGTATGCATAACATCAATGCTTACCATTCAAACAATGCTGAAAGTTTGAAGTGAATCTCACCAAAGTTGGTTGTAATGAGGGTCTTCAGGCTGTAGTCGTCTATACACATTCACACAGTTTATTATTATATTATTGCTACTACGCACAGTAGATCATATTCAATGGATTCTCATTCTTCGCAATTCCAAAAAAGAAGGCTGGCACAACTTTGAATCAATACTATCATTAACTTAAATAATATCCACTAATCCAACAGCAACTAACTGCAGTACTACAGCAACAGGAACTTTGAAAATCTAGTGTCATAAAAAGTATACAACTGCCATGTAATCAACCATAATTGGAAATGTGATTGAAAGCACAATTGAACCACATTAAAAATGTAATTAATATTGCATTAATTTCTGGAGAGGTACAGATGAGAGACTTTACACATAGCCTACAAATGTACATCATCCTGATGTATTTTTTCATCTGAAACATGAGTTGCATGTGAAATTCGTGACCGTTACAAACTTCAAAAAAAATTTAAATGGAAACTCTTCAAGTGGAGCGCACTTTTCATAGTGGACCATTTTCGTTCTGCATTGAGTAGCAATGATAGCCTAGTTTGTTGTTACGTCAGCGGTGGTCAGTTGGCCTGGGAAAGTTCTAAAAGATTGATTATACTTCCTGCACTAAATGAAGCCGCGTTGAATAATATCAGAGCAAGCTGCGCCAATAAAGCCTCCATTTATTGATTCACATGCTTCTAGTTCAATGATAAGAGAACAATGGAAATTGTGATGATGAATCAATCGAATACATGCTATCTATAGTGATATTGTGATGAGACTAATTAGTTTCAATTTCAACATGGACTCATTCAGCTACTATGTACTATCTCACTCAACTTGTACAATGAACAATAGGATATGATATTAGATTCACTTATGAATATATATTGTGTTACAATGTCATGTAATGATTGTGACCAAAATTTGAAAATTATTAACAAATGATAAATAATTGTGGCTACAAAGAGGCTAATTCAAAAGTTATATTAGCTTGATCAAGAAAGGTCAATATTTAAATCACGGATCCGAAAATTTTACTAATAATTGGATATAATGATAACCCATACTGGAGTTTGACAATAGCTTTATCAATGCAAAGTAAATGGCCTCTAATACTATCAGCTGACTCAAGATATTTGATCTCGATTGGTGAAAACGGGCATAGTTATTTGATTGTTGATTTGTTGAAAACTATCTCTCAATAATATATTGTGTTTTTAACACATTTTAAAATGGCGTTGAAACCTACAAGAACGAAGCGATCAAGAGAATCATCATCTGACGTTGTTTTCTAAAATGATTGAATTAATTGATGATAGTTTCCATCTAATCACCAAACAAACTTTGTTTGTCTACAAACATACCTGTGTCGAGAAATTCTATATTCTTACATTTGATATTCGAACTGATTCTTCATGGTTAAAGAGCCTTTTGTTGCTAAAAAAAATTAATAGAAGCCTAACAGTAATGTGAAGTTATCGTTATTCGTGGCTGAATTGAGATGATATTATCTCAGCTGTTTTTAGTTCCCCAACAATATTAGTCCATTATGCTTCCTACGGTTTTGTCCGTGAATCTAAAAGTACAGTATCTGTTATATTTCAGTAAGAAGTGATATTTTTTTCAATTCTTGGCGAATAATAATATAGATAGCCTATGTAGACAGAACCATATATAAATTATATTATCTATCTTCTCAGACAACTAACTGTGAGCTGTAAGATGAATCAAACGGGTTTCAGATTTGAGGCAGGCGAAAACTTCCAAGGGGATTGAAATAGATCTCAGCACATTCTACTCAGATAAGAAATACAGCAATTTATATTTTGAAAACATTAGTTTTATTCTATTGAAGTGCCACTCACTAAATGAGAAAATAAATTATTGTTTCATCTATATTACCTCCCCAGTTTTACCTTGGATGCCATCTTTTGCACTTACTTGTTACCTCGAATGTCCTTGCAAAAATAAATCTATTCGCTAATATTAAAGCAACCAGCATGTTTAGAATAAATTCTATCAACCAATTGGTAGCTTGATATGATTTTTATTTTCTAACATATTGAGAGTCACTACTGTAAATCAAAACTGTACTTATAATAAGAGGAGGTATACTGAGCTCTACCTACCTATTCCAAGTTCAATTCTGAACGAGTTGCCGGAGCCCTGCAATTATTATACTGTGGGGAGATTAAATTGCTATGGATTGACAACGAGCGAGTCGAAAATATGGATGGAGAATGATTATTATCGGTCAAGTAAACAGGATGTACTTGCCGCGACTAAGAAGTAATTTGGCAAAAATGATTGCGAATTATACAGGAAATTGAAATCACTCTTCACCTGTGACGCAGAGTACTCCTATTTTGACTCATTATGGTACAGCTGAGATCCTATTCACTGATTTTTGCAGAGAAAACTGAACACTATTTCCATAATCACCGTACACAACATTAGTGATTGCTAGACGATACTGTATTGCATTCTATTGTAGTCCTATCAAGTAGCCTTCCTGAAAACCAGTGCTTCAATAGTCAGAGGGTTCCATCAACTAGATTATTTTACCATAGTAGGTAGTATACGTAGAAAGTATAGTATCACCATAGTATTCATGGTAGATGTAAACTATGTATAATGGAAGTGGGATAAAAATATGTAAATTCGAAAGAAATTACTACCGAAACATCGAAGAAATGATAATATTTCAATGTTCAGTTAAGCTTTATAGGAAGTATGGAAAGTATTTGGAAAGTATAGATTCAGAATGTGTACTAATACATTATGATTCATAATAGATGTGAACTACGTGTAATTTGAGTGAGATGGAAATATTCCTATGATGCATTGAAAGAACTACTACCAAATCAAAGAAGAATTGTTTTGAATGTCAGTTGAGCTTTATCAACACTCGTGAATTAAACTCTATTCCTCGCAGAAGCTTCAATGTATCTGTTGCTAATTTGTCCTATGAAACAAAATGTAAATGAATAGAAGTCGAAGAACTGGGTGCATTGTTTAGTCAGCTACAAAACATCACATGATTTGAGTTTGAGCCTGGATCATCTTCAATAATCCGTGATTCATCAACGAGATTCTGCATCTTGAGTTAATCAACAACGAGAGATTGCGTTGATTCAATTCAATTAGGATGGAAATTCTGCAATAGTTTTGCAAGGATCAGCCGTCTTGAGTCACAAGATGCAATTGTTTCAATTGGATTGTATCCATTGTTTCTGCGATCTCTTTTAATGGAGGTAGAATATTATTGATTTATTGTTAATGGTAGCACAATTCTGTCACAGTAGCCTACTATTGATCATAGCGATGAGGCAAAAAATATTCCACTTGATTACATAGCAAACTTTTATTCTTCACTGAATAGTTCAAACTGGTTGGTTTATATTGAGGGTACACTGTGAAAATAGTTTCAACATAACACTGTATGAAGTGATAAAAACATTATTATCTCCATGATGAGTTGAGCTCCAATACGTGTTAATCGAAACTCAAGTGGTGTATTTTCGAGAGTTTTAACGATGGTATAGTTGCTTCGTTGAGTACTCATATAATACTTTGATAGTAATAATAATTATCGTCTCATTCACTGGCTGTATTTATAGTAGGTTTGATAACATACATCTGATAAGAGTCACTCCCTTTGTGACCAACTTCTTCCGGTGACTGATTGATTTCCACATGAATCTTTTAGAAACATTGTCACTTTTCAAGCTTTCAATCTAAGATCCTGCTAAGATTAATATCAGTAGAATATAAATACATTTTCACAACGATTTATGGAACAATGGAAACTTTTCTTTTGTGGAGAATTGTCCGAATAGTTTTCCATTAATCAGCAAACTTCAAACAATTTGAATAGATGAGTTTACGTCAACAATCGAATCACAAATTCAACTAAAAGTATCGAAATGTATTTAAACACAGCATCCACAAAACTCAAAATTAGTCAAATATGTTCTCATGATTTTTGACAAAAACGATCAGTTGGACTAGTTGGACCAATCGGTAATCACTGGAATATGAATTTCGGTAATATTGTATGAAATTGAAATATTTGTTGAAGGAATGCTAGTTTTCTGATGCTTATACAGTTGGGCGTTCATCCAATACTCCAGTCGTTCACATGAATAGTCAATCGAAACTTTATATGGATATGATAGTATCCGTCGATACAGTACTCACAAGAATCTCATCGATCATTGATGTATTACAGCGTCAAGTTATAACTAAAAAGTAATACTCAGTACTGATCTAGGCCTACTATTATGTTTGGCCTATCTTTATTTTATTTGTTCTCTCGAATCCTAACAGTATGTTATCCCTCGAATGTTATTAGCTTAATAAATATTGTATTTTACCTCAATAATAGAGTTAACAAAAGTAACGCGTTTCATTTGAAAATTCTCAATCATTGAATAATATGATTAATTTGAATAATAATGATCATTATTATAAGAAAAATCTCAATTTTCGAGAGAAAAACATATCTTAACTTTTTTCTTCAATGTACAGCAATAACTGACTGGAGTCATTTTTACACAATTGAATCAACATTGAATGAGTTTGAGAGAATCCAACATCATTTTGTCCAATCAATATTGGAAAGACTTGAATTAAAAAGTTTGATGGACTTTCTCTCTTCATTACAAACTCCTTTTTTCTAAGTCTATGATTGTGTAAAAACAATTTTAGCCTATACTTTTGGATTTGAAAAAACTAGTTTTCAGTTGATCGATGGTAGGCCTAGAGTTTGGAAATAATTTAATAAGAGGATAATAAAAATATGCATTGATTAGTTTACCAGATATCCTGAGGTCGGCAATATCCGAAATGCGTTGGAGTTTGTGTTCCACAGCCATCCTCAACGGTTGTTATCAACACGCGACTGAAGACTGAAGACTGAGCGCCGAACGGCGAACGCTCGTTCAAACCTACGCGGCTTCATTTCCACGCATGCGCACAACGCAGATGATTGAATGACCTTGACTCTTGCCACCACAAATCATCAGCGACATCATCGCGACATCATCTCTTTCTCACTCTCTCTCGTTTTCGCAGAAGCAGAACGCTTTGGAAAAATAATTATCGCCATTGAAAAGCCAGACTTGTGAAATGCCATCACATCCTTGGAGTTGATCTCAGACAGGCTACTTCTGAGTATTTGCCCTGTCCAAACTGATAAAATAAAAGCAGGAAAGTGAATGCAAGTGCAGAATTTATGTCCACATCCTTGAAGGGCATCGCTGATAGACTACTCAGAGAAGACAAATAAAATGAGCAAAAATAAGAGCGCCGACAGGCTACTGGATATTTGCTCAGGGGACAAATAAAATGACCAAAAAAATAAGAGAGTGGAACTCCAGAATACACCTGGACATACTTAAGGTGGAGACAGGAATCCAAGTTATACGGTCAAAATTGAAAAAATAAAATAAAGAACATCTTTCTTTTCAACTTTGAAATCAAAACTGAAACTGCGATGGTTTTTTCCTCATCTGTATTTTCTGAGGATGAGGATTTGTGTACGTCTAAAGGCTTGTACGTGGGTAGAGTTACAGAATGTCAATATACAAAGATTGGCTAATGATTGAGAAAATTTTTCAAATAATATTCAATAGACTGGAAATATATTATAAATTATCCTTCTTTGTTGATGATGATGCTCATATGAACTCTTAGGCTAGTGCGTGGATACAGTTTATATCATTTCAAATTAAAAACTGAGTGAGTTACTAGCTGCTATTTGTGCATTCTTCTTGATAAAAAATTATAGATGATTAAAAATATAATAGAAGAGAACTAGGGTAGAGAATAGACCATTTCAAATTTCATTCCTGTCATTCTATCTACTATGAGTGAATATTATTTTCGCAGTCTAAAACTTCAGATGAGGGATAAGTATCACGCCTAACTCCTAGCAATTGACATTATTCTACTGACTTCATGAGTTGTCAATACGCTGAGCGGAAGACTGCAGGAAATTTAGTAGCACTTATTTGAGTTCTCATTTATTCAATCAATTTTTAATTTTCGGATGAAATTTTTTTAAGTTAGTCAATATTTTACAATTTGAAATGTTATAGTAATATTATTACTTAATTTGATTTTCGATCTTACTAATCTCAAAATTTCTTGTTTGTAGGTAAGTGTTTGCTCAGAAAATTAGACTCATAAAGTGGAAACATAACCTTCTTCCTGGACTAGTATATACATAAAAATTCGGGGAAGGAACAGTTTTGGGCTGAGCCTGTCGTTTCTAAATCATTTTTATGAATTGTGTAAATTTAATCAATAAGTGAATTATGAACTGTAGTATTTTCTTATAGTGAAGTTTCCTTTCATGTAATTCTTCCATGTTACCATATCATAGAATTGAGTTAAATTGTATAAATCAGGAATAATTAATTAAATGAAGAATTGAGAAGAACAAGTTAAAATCGTCATTTATTATGACCTCAAAGATAGAATATGGCGAGCTAACTTCATCATTCAAACTATACGCTTCTTTATGATTATTCAAGTACGGTAGACTGTAGGACGATGGCAATTTCAATCAGTTCAATAAGGAAACAAACGCTATTTAATGCGATTCTGCTTTGTTGTGTAGCAATAAACAAGTAGCACTACCACAGATAGAACTGTAGCATTCTACTCGTGAGATAGTTTTCTGTAAAGAATTGTATGAAGTCATTCTCATTCCAGGTAGCTGCCTCGTTGAGGTTGAAATCTACTATTGCTTCCTGTTATATTTTTAAAAATTAATTCACGTACTTTTACATACTGAACAACGAATCGTCGTTTTTCCAGATTTAAGATTAGAATGCTGGAATTTCTAGACATAAATCTTCTCGGTCGTGGTCATTCCAAATAACTAGACGTAAATCACATCTAGAATGAACTAGCTAGAAAATCAATTCAATTCGATGATTTTATTTCTTCTGTACACGTAGTATTTCAAGGTTACATTACTTTGTACATGCAGAATGATTTAGAGAAATCAAACTGTATAATCAACCAGCTAACTAATCAAATAGTCTACTTATCAACCAAATAATTTTGACTTATCTGTGGCTTCAAAAAAATGTACACAAATGTTAAAAATTCATTTGCTGTTCTACAAACCTGCAATCTTGGAGATAAGAGAGCTACGACTATTTTGTCTGAATTGAATATCAATAATTTGAATGTCAAATATGCTCAAAATTGAGGTCAGTAGTGACAATGCAACTCAACTTTCAAATCACCAAATGTGTTCAAAGTCAATGTATGACTTACGTCTACTCAAGGTGTATAGATGTGTATATAGACTCACCTATATAGATGAAGGGGCTGGGTAGGCTACCCCCATAGCAGCAAAAATCATTGCTCTGCGCTATGATTTTGCATACTCGGATTGGAAAATCAAGTAGGCCTACTGCTCTCATTACCACTTCAAGGGTACGAACAGAACGGCCAAGTAGATTTTCAGCTTTCAGTGTAGGTCGCGATCGACTCTCATGTAACATACACACATTTGAGTTCTCATTTGATCAATCAGTTTTTAATTTTCAGATCGAAATTTTTCAAGTCAATATTTTACAATATTTAAAGAGTTCAGTGGAAGAAATTTTGTTAGAAATAAAGCATAGGAGTAAACAGTACGTTATAGGTGGGGTTGCGTTTGGGCGTAAACTTCCGCAGTCGTCGACATCAGGCATTGTTGTCTGAAGACATTCATATTGTTCAAATTATTTCGAGTGTGCTAAAACAGCTGATCCAATAACTTTTCGTTATTTGTGTTTATTATCCAAGAACCAAAACATTTCGAATAATACCAACATATTGCCATTTTGAATTATAAACTTAATGTCTCGCAATAAAATATAATTGAACATAATTTAGACAAATCGAAGTCTACCCAATCTAAGATTGGGTCGATGACCGATTAAGTCTCGATGACCGTTCAGCAAGATGACATTCAAATGTTTTTGTCATTAGCACAAAGTATATAGTGGTGGTGCTTAGTATTTTGCATTAGTGCAATTAGTATTATAGTGGTATCGATCGAAACCGAAATCTACACCGCGACTCCCTGGTTCTGTTCGCACCTCTTCTTCTCACTAATGCTTGTGGATTCATGTTTGGAAGGTTCAGAAAAAACCTTATGAATTTGAGATAATAGTCGAGTAAAAAATACACGTGAGAGAAATGCGTCTCTATCTCTTCCAAGCCAATGTGTTATACTGGCATTAGTGGAAAAACTAGATCCTGGCATATCATACCAAGTTTCTTAATGAAGGAGCAAAAACTCCATACCTGGACAGAATAATAAATTGATAAAAGTTATTTTATCATAGATTATACAGAGTTGGAACAAAACCAACCCCTTCTCTTGCAACTACATTGTCTATAAAATCAACAAATCTTTTGAGGTTGATGATAAAGAATTATTTTAATTACAGGAAGTTTTTGAAATATGAATATTTCAGAAGAATAAGTGATGATTGGCAGTTAGAAATATGTTCACAATGGAATGGAAAGTGACTACCAATCCAAACCGTGTTTATTTTGTCACATAGGTATTTATTTTTTGACACTAAAGCTCCGTTATACCAAAGCTATTAACAAAATGTTAATAACTTATTCTTTTAGATTTAACATAACTTATCATACACATGATGAACAAAAATATGTTTGTCAAGTTCCGTTCAATCTAATAGAATCTATAAGGATGGAGAAATAAACATTTTGTGAATAACTTTGGTGTAAACGCAGCTTTGGTTTATTATATTTACAGAGAGTATGGAATGTAAATGTAGAATTACATTCTATACTGTCCGGTCGAAGGGACTTTTATTCACTCCAACTGCCAGCAGAAAATAACAAAACCCAAGAAAACACTAGAATTACGTCAACAATGCAATTCAACGTCATTGGGATCTGTGAGACGTGGAATCAACCAGTTCTAGAGCCGGAACATAGCAGTCGATCTTACAACAAAAGAAGAAAAAATCGGCCGGTTTTTCCGTTTCGAAAATGGTGCAACGTGCATTACGAGTTGCGAAATGTCTGAGTACAATCAAGCATTCATTGAATACCACCGCTGAGTACATTTCCTTCAATAACCAAGACAAACGATAGGCCTACAGTAAATCTTTTCACTCTCAACTGTCAGCATTGATAGTATGGATAATGCTCATAAGGAAAGCTAACAGATTAAAGTGTAGCTCTAATTGCCAATTGAACAACTTGATAACCTTACTCTTGTCCGAGAAATACCTACTAAGTTCAAGTATGAAGCTTATAGTTTGAAATAGAATCTTCATGGTTTTTAAACCTTTATTTTTGGTATCGTAACGAATTTGTAGTTTATTTGTTGAATTTTTAGTTTATTTTACAACTCCAGCCGTTTCTCGCATCTCATATGCCATTATTCCGAATATAATCAATCAATATTCCGAATTTTCCAGTCAACCTGGAAAAGATTTCTATTAATCATACAAGTATACGGGCGATCTACCTTTTCCTCTTTTTCCAGGTGGATCCATCCCATTTCAATCCTCTTGGGACACCTCTCGAAAATACAAATTCTCATTATAAAATTGATCTGTTCAGAGCAGAGAAAACTTATACGGTACTTACTTAAAACTGTTTTATCCTGTGTGACAAAGTTATCCGATGTATTAAATGTATTGGGATGCCCTATAGTTAGGTGTTAGGTCCACGTTATAATGGCAGTGTAGAAAGACACAGCGATTTTCTGCCTGCCACTGCCTTCTATTTCTGGAGATAGCTGATATCGATATTTCTAATGTAATATTAACTGTTTGTTCTTCTATCTATATATATATAAAAGCGAAATGGCACTCACTCACTGACTGACTGACTGACTCACTCACTCACTCACTCACTCGCAGAACTAAAAATCTACCAGACCAAAAACGTTCAAATTTGGTAGGTATGTTCAGTTGGCCCTTTAGAGGCGCACTAAGAAATCTTTTGGCGATATTTAAACTCTAAGGGTCGTTTTTAAGGGTTTAAAGTTCTTTTAGCATCTGTATTCTTCTTATTCCAATATCTTAAAATTATAATTGAAATGTCCATACCATATGCTAATGATCTATAAACTAGAGAGAGAGCCTCTTCGAAACAGTTGTTCTGGTAACTAAATTAAAAATTTTGTCAGGTTGGCATTAAGTTGAGTTGACTTTGTTAGGTTGGCACCAATTTGAAGATTGAAATGCATTTATCCAGGACCTCCTAAATACCAATTTATCCAATTAGCCAAAATTAGCGTTTTCTCAGTTTTTCTGCGTTTCCTCACCTTTTTCAATAATAATTGATGGAAATATATTTAAAAAATTCAGTACACAGGTTTAACTGAGGTGGAAGAATTTTGTTCGCCAAAGATACGCCGATATAGTAACAGGTAGGTTTTCGAGATCAAATTAACAAAGTCAACAAAGTCAACTCAACTTAATGCAAACCTGACAAAATTTTTAATTTAGTTACCAGAACAACTGTTTCGAAGAGGTACTCTCTCTAGATAATAGTTCTATATTAACATATGGTATGGACATTTCAATTATAATTTTAAGATATTGGAATAAGAAGAATATAGATGCTAAAAGAACTTTAAACCCTTAAAAACCACCCTTAGAGTTTAGATATCGCCAAAAGATTTCTTAGTGCGCCTCTAAAGGGCCAACTGATCATACCTACCAAATTTGAACATTTTTGGTCCGGTAGATTTTTAGTTCTGCGAGTGAGTGAGTGAGTGAGTGAGTGAGTCAGTCAGTCAGTCAGTCAGTCAGTTAGTGAGTGCCATTTCGCTTTTATATATATAGATTCAGTACACAGGTTTAACTGAGGTGGAAGAATTTTGTTCGCCAAAGATACGCCGATATAGTAACAGGTGTTTTTCGAGATCAAATTGACAAAATACGTTCAAATTCGGTACAGAGGTTCCGTTGAGGTCTACATGCAGGCGAGCGAAGCGAGCCCGCTGATCTCATTTTTGGACAATCCAGTCGGAGGTCCAGAATTCGGTACAGAGGTTCCGCTGAGGTCTACATGCAGGCGAGCGAAGCGAGCCCGCTGATCTCATCTTTGGACGATCCAGTAGGGGGTTCAGGGGGCGGAGCCCCCTGGCTAGACGGATATGGCGAGCGAAGCAAGCCTGACCGCTAGTGTTATAATAAAATAATCAATTTTATGTTATTCGCCAAGAAAATATATTTTTCAAGCATTCAATAATAAATTTTCATAATTGAGATTCAATATTTTGTTAATTTTATATTTGATAATTGTTAAAAAAAACGAGCTTGCAACGTTGCTAAGCTAAAAATGGATAGCGCTTTTTCGAATGGTAGAAAAGATAGCAAAACCAATGTTAATCAAATACTGCAATTATAACGTGAACCTTACTAGAGTCAGTTGTACAATCTAACTTTGAAAAAATGAAAACGAGTTTGAGAAGACACTGAGAATTTAATGATGTGCTTTTTTTAAATTAAAATGAAGAATTAAAAGGATAGGGAAGAATTCCACCTTTCAATTAGATTCTAGAAAAAATGTATCCTTGGAAGCTGAGAAAAAAATGTATTCATCACTGTTATCATATACAGTATATTAATAATTATAATATTAACAATTATTGGAAACTCTAATTTGAAGATCTCACATCAAAATGAAGTACTATTTTCATAACAAATAATTGAAATGACTGACAGTTGTTCAATTCACTATACTACGTCACGTTAGAATGGTATAGAATAGCATTATATCGTTATAGCATTATAGCATAATATCGTTAGAATGGTATTAATTCCACTTTACTATAGAGTACCGTACCTACGTATTATCATATAAAAATACAATCTATATTTTTATACAGTACTTATTCTCTCTGCTATTATATTGACGACTTCAAACATTTTAAATTTATTGAAAGATGAATACTCTACTCAATTTATTTAAAAAACTTGATGAAATGGAATTTGATTTTGTAACTTTTGATGTGTTGATATTTTTGATATCATAAACTCTGCGAATGAAGTCCTGGAAAAATATTGATAACTTTTCTGCACGTTATTTTCCATCATCTAGGGATGACGTTCTTTGGTATATAACCATAGTGTATCCAATCTGAAATATTAATAGAATAGAGTTAGGTAACGTAGGTACATACCGTACAATGACATCATATCATATATAAAAAGAGTATGAAACTGATACATTGCAGATTACATATGATCAACAAAGTAGTTTTATCTAATAGCATTTTTTTTTTGCGAAATCAATATGAATGTTGAAACATGAGAGTTGACAGTTTAAGGATACAGCTCGAATGAACTTGAACTTTTTTGTTAATGACACTGTGTAGCCTACCTAATTACATAAATGACTTAACTCTTCCAATAAACTTCTTTTGTACACATTATCCCCTTATAATTACGTCATGTAAGAATATAAATCAGTTAATAGAGAAAAAAATATCATTACCTTTATGAGCATTTCACCTACTAATTGAAAAACTTATGAATTCATGAGCGTTGTGTAAGAAACATTCAATTGTGTAAAGCATTCAATTTCGAAAAAAGTGAGTATTAAAAAAATTGTTTTTTCAATTTATGTAGGTAAGTGAATAGTATTGCAAATAAAAGATTGTAATTTCGACCGAACATCCGAGTGTTAGTTACTCGAAATCTTGAAAGACATGTTTGATGCATGACAGACAAGTTTCCTGTTCATTTCTGATAAAAATTTTCATTTTTCGCACATGTTGAGATATGAGAGCTATTTCACAAAATGTCAATGCCACAAGGTATTGTCAGGAGTATCTCATAAAATGTGACTAAACCACAAAAGACATAAAATGTCAGTCAAAATATTTTCTAACAGTAAGAGTATTTTTATGAAAACAACAGAAACAAACCATTGTCAATAGTAATCTTACGGCTATTGTATTCCCATTTTTTACTTTCTACCTTTATAAGCATAGAGGTAATATTAGGTAACTATCGAGATAAACGACCATCCGGTCGTGTGTTGATAAGAAGGATTATTATTGTATATCATTTCCAGAGAGTCGAAATTATTTGTTGAAACACTGCCGATTCATATAGTTACTCTTTATTAATAATGTAAATCACAATATTATATTATCGATATTCAAATTGCATCCAATCTTCATTCTGATTGGCAGTTCTCCACACATGTAAAATTCATTGAAAAATTAGCTACAGTATACTGTCATATACCGTATTGTGAATTGTTATAAAAGCCAGAATATATTTTACCTTACATCAATAAATAACTATAATCTAATCTAACCTTTTGTCATTTGTCTTTTCTTGACACCTTTTAGTATACCTACATATGATGGGAAAATAAGGAGTGTGAATTCTTCCTAATGAATCTCCTACCTATATCAACTTTCAAACTATTCCTATACCACCTTTCCATCTGTAACCATTACTTAAATACTTTCAACTACTATCAATGATAAATTACTTTTGTCTTTTCTTGAAACATTTTGTTAAGTGGGATGGGAAAGTGAAAAGTGCGTATCCCTTACAATAAATTTCCATTTAAACTCAATTGTGTTGAGAAATGATCGCAAGGATTTTTTTTGTGTACCTTTGATTTTGTTTTCACTTTTGTACAGCTGTTTCATCATGGGTTGATTGGTGAGGGGTGGGAGGTTTCCTCCATACTCTTCAGGCAGGACATCAGGGCTCACCCATTTATGCAGGGATGACATGTCGCTTCCATGAATTTTTATCTGTTCACAACAATTTCACGACAGATTATAAAAATAATGTGTTAAACTTTAAGTTTTAGAGGTATAATTACAAATTATTGACTGAATTGATCAGTATTGATATTTTTATCCATTGATTGATATTTTATCAACTTGAGAAATATCAACTGTGATATTCAACCATTCTAAATATAATGTAAACTTCTTATTTGATAATTCTAGTAATATAAGAATTTCAATTTCGTATTTCAAATTTAAATGGTAATAAATGCGCAAAAATAAAATCCTATCCACAAAAAGCTGCAATAGTATATATGAGATGCATCCAACTACCCTTGTACCACATTCTACAGTAATTTTTAAATGAATTATTCAAGGACATAACATATTGAAAATATATACATGAATCGATGATAGGTAGAAGGTTCAAATTAGTCAACCTATCAATGAATCGTCAATGAATGAATAACATTATATTTTTTTTTTTCTACTACGTATAAGTTACTGCCTGTAGATTTGAAACGTTCCTTATACTTATACTTACTCTTTTCCTGAACTTCTCCTTCAGGAAAGGTTTGAAAAAAGCATAAATTGCGTCGAAAAATAATGGTTCATTGACCACATGGATTTCACGAACTCTCACTGGGAATGAGTCCTGAAAAAATAATATTTATTAATTAATAGATTTTTGTTGAATTAAATACGAATAAAGTTAATTTTCTAATCAATAATTTCCAATTAATCATGTCTTTAATACCGTTATAATAAGAATGGGAGATTATCTTCCCAAAACAACAATAACATCAAGCCATATTCATGAATTTATGTACTAATGAATTATATAATAATAAATCATACAATGAATAGGCTTAATATTTTAATTTCAATTAGTATTTTTTATTTTTGTATTTTTAGCCGGTACAATTTTTTGTAATAATATGTTGTGCGAAATAAATTAATTTTTGAATTGAAAATATGAAGTTCTCATTCCTCATAACATAATATATCATATATAACATAATTAAGCTCTGTATAGGGGCTATAAATAGAAAGAAAAATAAAAATCTCAGTACCCTTTTTGAATTATTCTATCACAACATGTTTCAGCATAGATGCCATTTTCAAGACTTGAAAAAGGGTACCGGTACTGAGATTTTTTTATAATTAAGATTTATTATAGCATCAGTATTTCATCCCTATATTGAATCCATCTCACATGTTTCAATAATAAGGTGTTTTTACTCCACTTTTGGTACCGATACCCTAAAATATCAAATACAAAATTGTGGTTTTGACAAAAGCTTCCTTTTTACTTCTTATATGAAACAATTGAATTGCAACTATAAGGGATATCAAAAATATATTACAGCATTTTATAAGATACCTATTATGGAATAATTTCTTCACCATCGAATAAGGTTTATTCTTCAATAGAACTGAGAAGTTTTTGAGAATTAGTTCATACCTGAATACTGCTGACAATAATATAAGCTGCTCTGGGTGTTATCAGCTTTAACTGCTGCATAACAGTAAAATTGGCCAAGTCAAGAAGTATTATCATTCCAGACACTTGAATGCCAGGGTCTTCAAGGCACAATTTCAGACTTGTCATCCCAGCCTGGATAATCATGTCTGACGATACAATTCTTGGATCCATGTTTTCTGTTTCAGAAATAAAACAGCATTTTCAACTAATCAAATAACATTGAAAATGCAGAACTGCATACATAATATCAGAATCCATACAATATAAAATTCTCTACAAACATAAAATTCTATATATATATAGGTAGTTTGAGTTTTAGAGCATTCACGTAATTTGTAATATGTTCTGATGTGTGCCAACATTATATAAACATACTACGGTACATCATATGGGGGAAAATGGGAAATGGAAACAGAATAAAAATTCGTAGAAAATTAAATAGAATGATATAAAACTTCAAGATAATTAGATATTGAGAATTCCAGAAAAAAAACTCCTCTTAAAGACAAGCTTTTACGCTGCAGGATTATTGAATGAATGAATATACTTTGCGGAAATTTCACTCAGTATAGGCTAAAATGAATTGCATTCATTACTCAAATCATTAATAAATAGGTACTCCTGATCTGAATGATTTAATTTATTGGGATGGGGTTTTTAAAGTTGACTGTTTTGTGTTGTAAGCAAAGTTATAGAAAAATACAATTTTTCATACTGGATTCTTGAAAAACTAAACTACTGAAGACATTTTTTAGTCTGCAATAAATTTCATTAATCACTTGAATCATTGATGAATACTTCTGATCTGATTGACTCCTGAGCTTCATATTTTCATTATAATATTATTATAAATTGAAATTGAAATAGTCGAATTGTGAATTATCCATTCAGTGAAATATTAAATTCGGTGATATATGGATGAACTTATAAAGTGGTACGTTAGGGTATTTAAGTTTGTTCTGTTCGTGTTTAAAAAGGAATCATGTCACAATACTCACTACATTTTGTTACCAACATAGCTCTTCCTAAATCAGTCCTCTCCGGTGGAATTGTGAAGAAAAATAAATCATAGATGAAACCCTTTTGTGATGGGAGACAAGGCTCAAAGTATTTCGGATAGTTTTGTCTTATTTTGTAAAACTCCTTCACCTGGAAATAATCACCACAATCTAAAATTGATATTAGCTTCAATTCAATTTAGTGTAATACTTTGAATTGTCAAAGATTCAGAAAATTAAAAAATAATAGTTAATCAATTTATACTCATCATACTTCAAACTATGAGTAGCCTACCGTAGGCCAAAGATAAAGAAACCAATCATAATAATCATTAAAAGCACGGGACCTCTTATCAAGTGACAGTAAAAAATCCTTAACGCATTGATTTTCAATTAAAAACGCAGCCATGCCTATATTTTCAGTGAATAATCTACTGTATTTTTAAATACCTTGGGTCTTTCTAACACTGTATCCCATGCATTCAGGAGAATAGATAGTAGGGATCAATTTTATTCAAATTCACAGAGCTTCATAATTTTTAAAAATGCTCTCAATGATTTGGCTTCTTGTTTAACAAATCAAATCATCAATGGATATTAATGGGTGATAAACGATTGTTCTAACTAGTTGAAAAAGTTTTTATTTGTTTCTTATCACATGATAGATATGACATATCGATAGATATGTTTTAATTGTTAATCAAATTAACATAATAAAATACAACAAATTAATCTAAATGAACTTACCATTTTTAAAGCCTTCTCAACATTAAGTTTCTTTGTTCTCAAGAAGCTAGTGAGGAATATGTCTTCAGTCTCTGGTTCTAAGTCCTTGATTTCTGTAAAGAGAATAAGTTATTTTTGCTGATCCACTGACCATTTTAAAAATCATTATTTCATGTGTAATACCGTATATAAGCGATAGCATAGAGTTATTCGAAATATCTCTATGACTTAAGGCTTAAAACGATAAATATAATTATGAATATAAATCAAATTTAATGAGGCTTTAACTATCCTTTGAAAAATTGTGTAATTTAGTATTCGTGCCCGATAATTTTAGCACGAATACACTTTAAAGCCTCCAATACTCTCCATTCATTCATTTATTCATTCAACAGAGACAATAACACATACTGTAATCAAAAAATGATTGGAAATGGAAAAAATATATATTATATGAAATATAAAACTAGTGATCGTCTTATTCTGAAGAATTATCAAGTTTTCAACGTTTGTATAAGAGCTTCATATAAATCCATCAAATGAATGAAGATTAATCACACAGTGTTTTGGACACCGGTACCTTCAGACTCTCTCTAAGTTCGAAAGTTTAATAAGAATATTTTTCACAAATTAACATTATATTCAATTAACAAGAGATGTCTTGTGAGCCCTTGAAATCAATCTTGATAATTGATTGCATATTTATTTATGATTTATCTTGTTTATATGTTTAACACATATAGGCCTATTATGTTTAACATCAGTATGATTATCCTACCTGTTAACCGTTTCTTCAGCAATTTCAAGCTCTCTTCTAGCTTCTCTTTTGTTTCACCAAGCTCGGTTTCTGCCTGAATTTTGCGCTCAAGGCTGATATCGAACGGATCCGTGCAAATACGACACATCACAACGTCTGCATCTTCGTCTTTAGTGATCGGCATCTGCGTATTATAGTATGAATGAGAAATAATAAATGCGAAAATCACTTCAATGGAGATGAGAAATTTAATTACAATTACGGTACCGTAGGCCTACAGTATATTTTTCAATTTCTTAATGTTTTTGAAGTGAATGACTGTTGAAAAATGAATCTGATTTACTTTTTTAATTGTTTGACCCTTCAATACAAAACGAGTGAATGATTATTAAAAATATATAATACACGGTACAGTTCATTCAATAGCAATAAAAACACCATTTTGGTGATCATTAGGGCTATAACATTACCCATGTATCAGATAAAAAGTTGAATTCTATGAGGTGTTTCTAAGAAATCCACTTTCAGATAAGAAGATTTTAAGTTCTACATCCTCCAATCTAAAATTCACATGAATTGAACTATGATTTAGCCTATTTTGGATCCTCTAAAATTGTGGGTTAGTCATTATTAAATGGAATTTTATACTTCTCTTCATGGGGAGTTTTTCCTTATAGTTTCCTCTTCACCTCTACCATAAAATAGGATAATTCTACAATTATTTATTATTTAATTACAATCTTGTATATTCACACATTGATGAGAATTGAATGTGGGTGAGTTCGTATTTTTATTGAGTCGCTAAGTTTAACTATCCAGGTATTATATATTGAGTGAAAAGCAAATGATTTAATATTTAAAGTTGATGGTATACATTATAAAATGCCAGTATTGTCAAGATTTTTGTGCTTTCCAACATTTATCATTTTTCTGATACCGGCAGTATTGTGAGTGAAAACGCATAATTTCATCATCTAGATTCATTTTACAGAACTACTATAACTTTCTTCAAAATTTTATAACGATGAAATATGTGGTGTTTGTTTATTTTCATAAAAAAAGAAATATTATTGAAATCGTTATTGCAGAAGTCAAGTTGCTAGAAGTACCTAAACTAAAAAATAATATTGAGCCTTTTAATTGAAAATGGATAAAGAAAATAGAATGAATATCTTTTGAATACAACTGTGGAGAATTATCAAAGTTAAATAATATGTATTGAAAAACACAAATTACTTACCTTCAAAATTGAAGAAAACCTTGTTAGGGCACAGTAGTACTTTCCTCGACCAGCGTCTCTTTCGACTGTGAGGTGACTGTTGCAACTTAATTGATTTTCAACAATAATTGTTTTTTAATATTTTTTCTCCATAGACATTTGGAATCTGGGTTAGCTACAGTTTATCGCAATAGTAGGAAGGGTTAAATTTTTTCCTCAAATATTAAGCTGTACGAAGTCTCTTAGAAGCTGAGGTCAATGCCCGCCTATCATTGCCATATTCATTTGTAAATAGATTTTTTCTTACAACGACAAAGGCCAATGTCTACTGGATTGATGACCTTATCATTCGCAGTTCATGAAAAGCTCTCAATTTAATTATTGAGGATACAATCCCGGAAGAGTTACATCTAAAAAAAGATCACTTTTGTAGGCATGACTTGTTTCCAAATATGAAATCTAGTAACGTTCTACTCATCAAATTCAGAGATCAGATCTAATGCAACCGACAAAGTAGGAATATTACCTCTCAATCATTTCAATTATGATTGATTCTTGTCATGCATTTTTCAATCATGCTTAACACATAAAATAGCAATAGCCAAATAGCAAAAATACATATAAATATTTTTTTTAAATTTCTTTTCAGGTCTTTATCCTAACTTGAACTATATTATGAACTTTAAGCTTTATGAAGCACTTCTTCCACTTTTGCAATAATAATAATAATAATTTCAACTTACTTTTCCAGTCTGGACGCGTTTCAGGGCGCCCCATGATAAGTTCATGTTTTTCCTAACATTCTGTGAAAATAAAAAATAATATTTCAAATTCACTGAAACTCTGCATCCTTATGCTCTTTAAAGCAAGAAAAACAGATCTGATATCATAATTGTGAAATTTGCAAGCATTCACGAGTTATGGGTATTTGCTATTCTTGTAAAGTTTTCTTCCTCATCTTCATATATATATAACCATGAAGAATAAAATTGATACTTGTGCTATATTTTCTCTATATGTAATAATTATAACTCACCCTTTAGGCCTAGTAGCTGGGGACACCAAATCTGACCTCAACATTTCTCAGGTCAAGCAGTACCTACGTATGGTGTAAGGACTATGTTTCAACTGAATCCGAAATACTTCTTGCCCAACCATTAAATAGCAATTTTTAATGATTGTGATCAAGATTATTATGATTACCGGTTTTCCTGTGCGCGGACAGAAATTTATTTCCTTGCGCATAGTACATTTGTCACATCTAAATTTTCAATATAATCCTTTATTTTTATTCTATCCAGAGCTTATCGGCAGGCACACATCGCTCGCCTTATCTGTGTAGCCAGGGGGCTCCACACCCTGGACCCTCAACTGAATCATCCAGACCAGAGATGAGAACGGCAGCCACGCTCGCCTGCAATGTCCATTTGAGCTTGCTTCCTCCCGTCAAATAGTAAAATACAGACTTTTAGGCTCGAATCAATCACCAGTTGACTGTGACCACGCTGGAAAACGGCGATTTTGAGCGTATCTTTGGCGTAATTTTCAAGACCTTATATTATAAAATTGTATCTACACCTTAGCTGAACCAAAACCGAATTTGATCATTTTCTGTCAATAAGTTGGAAAAATCTGAGAAATTACTGAAAAAATGCTGCGGAAGGTTAGGAAAACGCAGTAAAACCGCTTATCTTATGCGTATAATTTTTAAGTCATCTCAAGAAAAAATTTTTAGATCCTAGCTTAACTTCTTTAGCAAATTTGAACATCATCTGTCAATTAGTTCTTAAAAAATATCTCTTCTACTGAGCTTGCTTCCTCCCGTCAAATAGTTTAATACAGATTTTTAGGATCCATTTGACTGACATTACGCAGGAAAATGCTGGAAAACTGCTATTTTGGTCGTATCACAGGCGAGATTTTGAAGCTATCTCTATTGAAAATTTTTAGACTCTTGATGAGCCTCTGTACCGGAAATTATTGTTTCCTATCCATATAAGTTCACGAAAAGTTCGATACCGTAACTATGTAGGCTAGTTGTTGATAAAACAATGATCAACAAACTATGTAGTTGTTTATTTTTCATTTTATTTATTTTTTCTTCCCTTGTCATGAATTATGTTGGTGATTCTTCCTCCCATTTTTTCGCAGTTTCAGCAAGAAATTCTTAATATATTTAAAGTGAGGAAATGCTACAATCAATCAATAAAATTACTTGATGATGGTGATTGAATGTGTGTGTGCGCGCGGGTGTGTGTGTGAGTGTGTGTAGGCTTTTTTCTTATCTTATATCGCTTCCCGATTAAACCTCAACTCCTGTTCACGGACAAGGGCTTCATGAAGCACTTTGTGAGCAGTAATTGTTCACATTATTATTTTTTTTTATCATACATGATGGTATATTCCCTCAAAAAAAGAAGAGTATGCTTTGTACAGTATTATTATTGTTGCGTTGTTATTCGGAAGCAATTGATTATTCAAGTTTCATTATCGATGAATAGTTGTTTTTAGTTCATTGCTGTTGAATAGTAATTGTATTAATTTTATAATGTAGTAATACATTTTTGTTTTTGGAATATTTTAATTTTGTATTTCGCTGCTTTCCAATGTAGCTCATAATTAATTGATTAATTGATGTGTACCAATGTGAACAATTAGGCCCGGTTGCACAACAGCCGGTTAAATTTTAACCGTGATTTATTTCACGAGAGCCAATCAGAGAAGGCCTTTTTGATAAGACGACTACTCTGATTGGTTCTCGTGGAATTAATCACGGTTAAAATTTAACCGACTTTTGTGCAACCGGCACTAAAACTTGATTTGAAACTTGAAAAGAATATCTATCCATTTTGAATATGAATATCGTTTCCCACGTAATTGAGATTATAAGAATTTTTTATGTCAGTCCAGTTCTTTATTGAAAAGTTCCTTTCAAGTTCCAATCTACTAAAAAATTCAAAAGAATGCATTGAAAAAACTTTGGAGAATGCTTATGTATCAAATTTGAACATTTTCTGTCAATTAGTTCTTGAAAAAGCCTAGAAAACGTAGGAGAAACGCTCAATAACCACCGATATTGAGTAGAACTTTGGCATTTTTTTTCAAACTCGCCCAATACAACATTCTTACACCTTAGCTGAGCCTGTGCACCAAATTTGAACATTTTTTGTCATTTAGTTCTTGAAAAAGCTGAGAAAAAGCAGATTTTGGGCGTATTTTTTATTTTTTCTAATACGTTCTCTAGAAGGCCAACAGAAAATATATACAGTAATTATTAAACAAAAATCCCAATTAAATGCTGTAAATCACACCGAAGATTTCTGCTACTGCAAATATTGACTACAGGGTAAACAGTTAGATGAAAATTCGATGAACGCTACTATACAAAAATTATTTGTCAGCCCGGGAATCGAACCCGAAATGGTTACCCTTACACCAAAATGACAATCTATGGATTGCAGCGCTCATTTTATACAAAGCAATAGCGGAAATACTACCGTATTTTATACAGATGGAAATTATTAGCATTGTCAAATGGGAATTAATTAGCATTTGAACAAATAAAACTTCCAATCTATTTCCATCTGTAGAAACTATAAGCCATATTTTGATATTTGGTAAGTGGTGAGTTAGTACCATTTCGCTTTTATATAATAATTTATATAGATACAAGATATACTTATAGCTACATTCTACAGTTCTACATTCAACTGAAAGTACAGCTTCATTCCAGCTATATTTGGTAGCCTATTCAGGGAAATTAATTGCTGCAAGCACCATAATGTGAATTTCAATTGAAATCAGATCGTATTTTTGAATGCACGATAAACAAACTATACCTATTTATTAAAGTGTTGGAACGCCTTCTCCTAAATTTCAGTGATGACAATATTGCATTGTCAATTATTGAGCCACTATAGGCTACAATAAATTTATATATTTTCAGAGCCAATTTGATAAGAAATATTGTGAATTCACAGCAGGGTGTAGGCTCTCAATTATTATGAATATCATCGGCTGCTACTAATAGGGCTGAAGGCTGCTATAGTTACTATTATAACTAAAATACTTCCGTATATAAAAGCTACTTTCATTTAAAGCCTGGCATACATCACATGGGATAGAGTACCAATGTGTGAGTGTGATGTAGGTTAGGTACATAAAAGTTAGTTTTATTGAATGAA
Source organism: Nilaparvata lugens (assembly GCF_014356525.2). NCBI lineage: Eukaryota > Metazoa > Arthropoda > Insecta > Hemiptera > Delphacidae > Nilaparvata > Nilaparvata lugens. The sequence goes on from NC_052506.1 coordinate 26,421,030, forward strand.
TTCCTTTGATAATTTCGACTTGATTGACTACAATCAAGTAGTAGTGGTAGTCTACATCACTGTAATTTCAGAAATTTCTATCCACTAGAGAATGGAAACGATAACTTATTTTACTCTGATTCACGTTTTTCCAGTGCTCTTTATTTTTTTCAGGTAGCAGTACTGTGTAATATGATTCCCTTATTTTGCTTGTTTATTTTGTTGAATATATTTTTGAACTAGTGCAGTGATTGCACGTTGAATTTCTTTAAACTCATTTAATTGACGAATCAAGATCACTAGAAGATTTTAATAAAATAGAATCATCAGAGATCAGAATAGAAAATATTATTTTAATAACTACAAATATAGAAGTAATACCATAAAAAATGTTTATTTACTACAAAATATAGAAGTAATATAATATAACATAAAATCATATAAAGTTCACTACTGTACGATCAAGATTAACGCGATAGCAGCCTATTTATCACAAAAATTCTAACAAAATATAGACTGTTGACAATAAATTCAACATTATTGCTGACAATATTGGTGGAAAATTATAATTGTGTAAGTTCTCAGCATGAAGTTGAACTTATGCAGGCCTCCATATTCTTTGGCTATTTTCCATTCTTAGAGATCCACAGGAATCAGCTTAAGTTGCGGTGGAGTAACCCATTTTTCTTAAATCTGTAAATTAATTAAGAGATTAATATTACATAATCACATAACTAAAAATAGAATATTTTTAAACAATTGTCATTATAAAATTGTAGTTATTGATTAAAATTGATTTAGTATTCTTGTAAGAATCATGTCATAAGGTCATTCGATGAAAAGCCTCTCTTCTCTTATAGAGGAATCTCTTTGGAAGAGGTATTCATTCTCGAGTATCTCTAATCTACTTGGATGGAATCATGTTTATGATTGAAAATTATCAAGGTAATGACTCCCTATAAGGTTAAACGTTTTGCTAATTGTTCTGGAATAATCTTAACTGTATTATTGAAGTTTCAGTATTACATATTATAATGAAAATAAAATATTTTATGTTTGTTCCATTTAATCAATCAATCAATATATATATTTGACATCAATTCATTGTAATGTGATCACGTACTATGTTTGTTTGTGAAATGAATGAATTCATCGATTATTTTTATTTACTCCATAAACAAACATAACATAGAATATCAAGGCAAAAATATAGAAATGAAAATCTGAAATAAAAGTGAACATCCCTAAACATAAAGCCCGTGTGGCTGACACAGCTACGTGAGTGGGAACTGAAAATCAAATTGATGAAATTTGAAAAACACAAAAATATTATTGAAAATTAAAAATTATGAAAAGTTCTTCTAAAGACTTGGGTATTACAATAGTTACTAGGTCAAGGTTGACCATGACAAAATGATAGTTACACCTAGGTAGATTTTATTGCATGCTTCAGTAAAAACCTACACTTATACTTTAGGAATACATTTTTTTACATAATATTTTATATGATGAATCTCATTCTTGATTTTAATTAATAGAATTCAATGAATTAACGACTGAATACTTTCTGCAACTCACCAGCGAAAAATTCTTCATTTTCAAGAACTATCTTATACCAGTCTTCAATCTCCTCTACTTCTAGTTTACCTCCCAGGCATGATGGTAGTAATTCCCTGTCCATGTAGTGATCGAGGGTTCTAAGGTTACCACTGTGCCAGTTCAGCTGAAAAATTCAATCAAATAAATTTCAATTGATTTTTTTTCTCATTGAATCGGAGTGAAATAGTTCCACAATCCTATACACAATCAAAAACAACACTATAAACAGAGGAATGTAGATAAAATTATCCCTCATCCCTGAATTTTAAAGTAAGTTTCATAAGCAGAGATTAAAAATAGTTTCAACTAATTAAATAGATCCAAATGAATGAGTAGATAAATAAATTGACAGTATATTTTTCATTTTTCTACAATCAAAATCAGCATGAATCAGAGAAATAATGAAAAAATAAATGAAGTGGAGAATGGTGTTTCATGAGCAGCAATCACAGCATGGTGTTTCATGAGCAGTACTGTACGGAATATATATTTGGATCATTATCCTAGGATACTTAGATTAAAGAAAATTCTTTCCACCTAGAGATAATTAAATAATTCTCATTTGTCTAACTTTCCTGAATAGAATAGTTCAACTCAATTCTTCAATTCAATATTAATTTCATTTCACAAATAACTTTATTTATACTATATTACGAGTATAAACAGCCTAATTACCACAGAAAAGCTTTTTGCTCGAAAATTGAAACTTTAAGTAAAAAACAAATATCGTCATGCTATCTTCTTGATTGTTCCTCCTATTATTTCCCATAAAAAAGTTTCCTTGTCTGGATTATCTTGAATGAGCTGTGAATACATTGTGAACAGCCTGATACTGTGATGATTTAAAAATAGCAATCAGCAATATTGAGACCTCGTATGTGAACCAAATGAAATTACGTCAAATAATAATACAATCAAACAATTACTGAAAAAATTAAGACGTAGGATCGCAACAATGTTTGGATGTGAGAAGACATAAGAGATAAGTTGAGTGAGAAAAACATTGTCTTTATTTTGATAGCCTATGATATGTTTTTGAACACGAGTCGAACTTGAACATTTCATCTTCAAATTGACTCCAAGTTTGAATTTTCAAATGTGAATTTAATAATTTAGATAGATAGAAACCGAATCAAATAAGAATTCTGCATTCAATAATAAACTAAAGACTTAAAAAAATGAAGTTTAGTGGAAAATTTTATTTCAAATAAAAATTATTGCATTCAATAATGACTAGACTTGAAAAAATTGAAGTTTGGTAGAAAATATAATTCAGAAGTTAAACACAAACTTATTTATATTTTAGTACGGTAGATGAGTACGGTACGGTACTTACTTTCCTCTTGAATTCTTCATTCATAAACGGCTTCAATGTGGTGTAGAAAATATTGAATACTAAAGGGGCATTGACGATATGGAACACTTCAAACCTGATTGGTATACATTCCTGTAAATAAAATTTCAATTTTTTTAGTCTAATGCCTTGTGAAATGTTTAAAAAAATAATAATGAATATGTTTATCTCATGGAGTGCATTTTGTTGAAAGTTATTCAGCTTAATGTATTCATCATATTATTGTTTTTATTTTTTGTGGCTGTTCGTATTGAAACTGTGTTTGAGTACATAAGATTATTATTTTGTGAACTGCATTTTCTTGAAATAAATATATTTCATCTGTCTGTCTGTTTTATTACCATACTTGAAAGTAATCGCAAATTTATTCAATTATTTAAATCATTAAACTTCAAAATTAAAATAATATATTGATACAGTAAATAATGGTGAATATATTGTCAAAATTTTCTTAGATTTTATCATTTTCAACATTAAATTTGAAGATAGGCTGGTTTAGGATAAACGCATATTATCATAGCCACTTCTAATACATTAGAGGGCTATGAGTGGCTATGATATTATGCAAACGACGAGCCGGTTTCCGAGCTCGGGATTCAGCTAAGTTCTAGACTTCGCACAGCTGGATGGAGTCAGAAAATTGGCTTTCCGAAACGGGGCGTAGTTTTTATGATAGGTTGTCTTTATTTTCTCATTTCTATAATTTGAAACGTTTTTTCTTGAAGAAATGAAACATTCCTAAATAATTCAAAATAGCTGAAACTTTACACTATTATCTCTTTTATTTTGTGTTCAATTTTCTAGTTTTTTCGAAATTTGATTTAAACGTGGACTACGACTACAGTAAGTCCCGTTTCGGAAAGCCAATTTTCTGACTCCAGCTCTGTTGTAATTACTTAGCTAAAAAATACCGAGCTCGGAAACCGGCCCTGAAAAATTTGAAACCGTTTTCTGAAAAATTTGTCAATAAATTCAATATCTTGAAGGAGTATTCTATCTCTCAAATTTTGTGAGATAATTGAGAATTTTTAAAAATTGTTTAACCTTCTATTACCTGAAGAAGTTTCATAAGAGTTCTCATTTTTTTGGAGTCGCCCATTTCATTATTTTCAGTGTGAAGTTCGTACAATCAAGAATCATTGAGAGTCCCTTTTCTTGAACGTCTTCTTGTAGCGAATACGTTTCAAGTGTCATTATCATACTTTGTATAAGGTCCAGCCATGACTCTTTTCCTGGATCTACATCCCCTGTGAATAAAAAATAGTAAATTTATATAAAATCGGTTCAGAATGAAAATAAAACTTAATTCAATCTATGCTTATTTCATAAAAACATATATGTATTTATTAAAATGATATTATGTAACCGATTTTTTGAAAAATATTATTGTTATTATTATCAAACAAAAATTTCAATTAAATGCTGTACAACCTCCCCGAGGACTTGTGCTATTGCAAATATGGACAAGAATTTGAATAAATACAATCTCTCATTTATTTCCATTTGCTTATTGATATATCATTATTTTAATTGAGAAGTAAAAATATTGTCTTTCCCCAGAAAAATACTTTAAGATTCTCAGCAGGAAAGAAAGTCTGAACTTTTTAACTCACCAAGTTTGATATATAAAACTTTTCTTCCAAAATTATCCACTTCCTTTAGAGGATAACCAAGGTCATATCGTTGAAGCTGTTGGACGAAGGTTTTCGGACTTTTCACAACAAACTCATGAGGGCTTTCGTGTTTTGCTCTGAAGTAATCCTTGACCTTCAAAGAAAATGAACAGAATACTTTAAAATATCGAGAGATAAAATACCTTGCATATTTAAAGTTAGTTTACTTCACGCATTGGTCAGCATGAAAATATTTACGAATCTTTTTTTATGAGAGTTTAATATAGAAAGTACATATATTTCATCTGAAGGTTTTGTTTAGTTTCAACTCAAAGTTTAGAATAAATCTATAAGGAATCATTTAAACAATCACGCCACATGATTTCAAGTTTATAATAAATTAATTATTACCCAGAGACCCTTATTATGTACAAACCATTCATAAACAGATTATAAATAGTAATAATAATACATCATTATTTCATCAAACATGGAATACTAAGAGCCACGCCTGTTTTTCCATTTCTGATCATTTTATGATTATGTGTTTTTGTCTCTGTTGAATAAATAAATAAAATAGATAAATAGGCCCTATCAATATTTTATATTTCATGTATTTATCACAAGTCTTCCAACGTTCATAATTTCTCTATCATATAGTTTATAGTAATACCGTATCTATGAGATGAGAAATAATTCTTACCAACAAATGCGACTTGTGTAAATTATGGAGGCTGGCCCTTATGAACCGTACGAGGAAAGTGTCTGATGTAGAACACGTGAGATTCTCCTCCTCTGAAAATGTGAATTTTTACGATATTAATTTCCCAAACGAATTTTTTACGCTATTATTTTCTCAAACGAGGTTGTCTTTGAGTGATGGAATAAGCATCTTCTATAAGTGCAAAAATTATATTTGAAAGCCGGAATAATAGTTGAGAAGGGAGAGCAGCGAAACTATAATGAACTGAAAACTTATAACAAAATTAATGGAAAATCACTGAATAGGATGAACATTGATGATTCTTCACGTACATAAGTACGTACAAAGTACGTGGCTTCACAATTCTTAAGAGTTTAGTTGAAGCATTTTATAGGTTCGGTTGCACAAAAGCTTGTTAAATTCTAATCTTGATCAATTGCCACGGAAATCAATCAGAAAATACTTATTTTTAAAAAGGGGACTCGTCCTCTGATTGGTTCTCGTGGTATTTAATCACGATTGAAACTCAACAGGATTTTGTGCAATTGAGCTTTAGAATAAATTATTTGAAAGGCTTCAATCAAACCTTGAGAATTGTGAAGCCATCATAGTTTTTTTTTAGGCATGAGTTTTGAATAACTTATGGGCTTATATCCAATACTAAAGACATACCTATTCATGTAACATATGAGACTTATTTATATTAATTTTTTTCAATATATTGGAAGATGAGGAACAGAATTAGTATGGGGAATCATTGAATAGGGTGAAAAACTTTGGTGATCCTTAAAGTACCTACATAAACGTTTTCACAAGCAACATTTTCGAAAATTTGAAAAAATTTTGCAGATTTTGAAAGTTTGGCATTCTTCCTATTCCATTGAGTCAATAAACTTATGAAAACGCATTTTCTATGACAAAATACGATGCAGTCTCATAGCATGATACTATAATTATTATCTAACAATAGTTCTGAAAAGAAAAGTGTGAGTTCAAAATATATTTCAAACAGCCAATGAACGCGGTTTTTTCTTATGTAACATGAAAATTGTGTCGTAGAGAGCAATGACCTTCAATGGCTAAGCATCTGAGGATCCCTTCCACCCCTCACCCCTTCACTACAGAAAATGGGAGAAGCTGATTGGTGCTCCATCTTGGTGTAGGATTTGCGATAGGAGTTACTGTGGCGCGATACTGTAATGCACTCACTATTACTTGTGTTGGTTTTTTTTTTATCAAAAGCTGCATCGATAATAATTGAACATTTTTCGGATATTTGTTTTCGGAATTGAACAGGATATTGTGTTTAAAATTTGAAATAAATTAATACGCTTCTACCGATTCGAAAAATTGAATTGAATGAGAGTAAAATTGTAGAAATTGGATTGGATAAGAGTAAGCTGGAAAAATACTTCTTTTCTTGTAATCTTATTTTTCCTCATGTATGCATATGAATAGAGAATAATAAATTGCATTCCACATGGGAGAATGACAAATTATACTCTCCTTGGAAAAATGATAATTAAGCTTGAAAATCTGCCAGCAAAGCGTTACCAGCATGCTCTTTTCGGAATAATGACAATTATAATGCTGTACCTATGATTTTTTAAAATGTGATACTGATTATGATCATGCTTCTAGAGTAGGGTGCTCAGATGTCCCAGTGCTTACTAAACGTTACAGTACCGTACCAAGAGTCACGGTGTCCCAAAATTATTTTTTCAAAGTATGAGTTCAAAGTATTGTTATTCAAAATGTAATGTTTAAGGGTCGCTTAAGGGATTAAAGGGTTGGACTTAAGGGTTCAAAAAATTGAAACTAGAATTCCAGTTTAAACCATAAGCTGTCTCAATGATGAAATGTTAAATAGTTGAACCAACTTTGGAGAAAGTAACCCTGAAACTCCGTGATTTTGTGTTCCAATTGTTTCAAACATGAGAAATGAGTAAGCTTTTTCAATCAATATGAAAATAAACAGCAGTGGATAGGCAATGCTACTCTGAAATTGAAAAAAATGTACAATATTTATCCTGCATACCTCCTCACAATGCCAATACAGAAATCATTTTTCGTATAATATGAACATTCAGTAAGAATATTCAGATAGATGGAAATCTCTCGTAAACTCTACACCACAAGGTAGAAGAGGCTTCGATTAAGTAAGTATGAACATTTAGTGCGATGATGAGAGGAGTAGAATATGGAAATAAAGTAGGCTACCTCGAATAACGGAGCTATTATTCAAATTTTATACAACTAAGAAATAGATTGTGTAGAGTACAATTATACTCTATATCACTAAGTGTGATACCCAGAGTCACTTTCAAGGTACCGTATGTGTTAACATTAATCCAAATCATGCATCATAATTATATTTATTCAAATACTGGTATTCATTTTACAATAGTGTATGACTTTTTTGCAATATTTTTATAATGACATATCAATTTGAATATTGGTATGTGAAGCTTCGCTTTGAGTACCTATATAGTATGTATTTTCATTTTAGTCCACTTTAAACCAGAGAAAACTTATCACGATTATATGATTGGTTTATTTCATTTACTTCATACTTATACGGTAAATAACATCCATCAATAAGTTATCCTTATAGATAACATTGATGATTCCCATTCAACCAATGCTGACAGTTTGAAGTGAACTTTGTGTCTAAAGAACTAATTTTCATGATAAACGATCTGGATCGCATCACTTGCACTGCACTTACCTTCGACCAAAACCCTGAGCGCCTGTATCAGCTGCTGTTCTCGATGGCTATCGTTGAAAATATTTGCTGCCGCGTTTTTGGCTTTCTTATTGGGGCGTACCATCGTGAAGAACAACGAAGAATGGTCCCTTCGTCTGTGATCTTAGCAACTATAGCAACTTCGGTGTAGCTGCCGCCATAAACAAACTGTTATCTCGGAGATGCGCCTCTTCTCCCGTCAATCGGGTCACAGAGTAACTGGGAGAGCGATAGCTCTGGTATGTGTAAAAATTTGATTGTCGGCCATTAGAGGGAGAGGTGAATTTGACGGTGTTATTTTTCATTTATTAAAGATGATGCCTACATGAACTTTTTGCTTGTGCGTGGGTAATGGGAAGTGCGATGGTGATTGATGAGATGGATTGGGGTCCGTTTAAAAATGAGAGTCCATTCAATTTTCATAATAATTTCCTTCTACCTATAATAAAAGATTAGAGATTACTCTAGTAGTATTGACTTGAATCTAGCACACTTACAAGTGTTACAAGTGTAGAACTCCAATGTAGGCCCACATATTGCCGAATTAACAAATTCAAAAATTCAAAAGTAGTTAAAACTTATATACTATCACAGGTCTCCTTCAAATTAACAATGACATTGAAAGCATAATTCTGGAGAAGCATAATTATTATGCATAATATCACAGGTTTCCTTCAAAGTGACAACATGAGAATTATAATTCTGAAATCATGCTACCGTACACAAAATTATTAATTCTACATACTTCATATATGCTCCCCCATCGATTTCAGTATTTTGTTCGAAGATTTGTTTTGTATCATGCTCGTATTTCATTCACGCTTACGTGGATGAATGTACCTATGCGAGAAAAATTCACGCTTAAGTCGTCATAAATCTACTGAGAATTATTGTTCTTTAAATGTGGAAGGTACAGGGAAAAAATGTCCCTGTCTTTCCTTGTATTATCCATGTTATCTATTGCATTCCATCAGTTTATATAGGCTATTTCCATTTCATCTTATTTGTATCATATTCTATTATGAACTTGGGTACTTCATCTATAATTTTTTATCCTTTCATTTATCATTTGCAGTGCTCTTTATACAGACATTAGGAACTTAACGAAAATTGGCACCTGAACATATTTCATCTATGAAAAATACTCACTTGAATTATTAAATTTGATCAAGAGGGAATAAACTCAATAAACCCAGTATCATAATCACACCACTAAATGGAGCTCTCTGATTGGTTAGAATAAGGCCTAAGCTAAGGCTCCCCCTCATGGCGATTTTGAACTAGTCATGAGACCGCTCAAACGAAGTGAAGGAAAACTCCGTTACTCTGTGTTCTGATATTAATGCTTGCCTTCAGCGAGCTTAGTTCATAATACAGAATAGGCATATCAAATACGGTGTTCAAAGTTGTATACAGGTATAACATACGGCTACAATACAGTGTAGACGTAGCTCCCTTCTAGCACGCAGATATTGTTTGTTGTTTTGTATAACAAGCAGCGTTCCATGCTTTCTGGAAAAATTGTTAAAAAATGCGCTGAGTTTCATGACTTATTTATGAGGAACGGAAGCGAGACTGACTACTCTGAAAGTTAGAGGACGTCTTTTCTGTGCTCATAGAACGTGAATGTTGCCGAAACACGTCATATACCACGTTATATATGTGTGTGTCTTTTCACATACAGAGATGTAGGTAGAGTGATACTGAAATGGTAAGTTGTATTAGATTTGAGTAGGCTACTATTATGATGTGAACTGAGCAGATTATATCACAATTTTTTTATCACGTGCCGGATAATATTGAGTAGATAACGTTGATAACGTTGAGTAGACAACTTCAATCTAATTTTATTTACCTATAATACATATTTACCTATTTTATAATAGCAGAAGCTATCCTGTAATCAAGGAAGCTATCCTTATATATTTCATGATAGAGATAAAATACAGTACTGAAATATTCATAGAGCAATATTTCTTTTTTCAACAGATAGGTACTGTAGAAAAAGTATTTTTCCGGTGGTTGTAGGTCAAAAAATGGGTTTAGTCCTTTTTGTGGACCTAAGTTTACATCAGCTCTTGAAGAAAGAAAACCTTCCTGGTACCCAAATTACGTTTTTGGCTCAATTGAAACTCAAGATTGCACTGAATCTTGAAATCTACTTAATGACTAGTAATACTAGTAGTTCGGAGAACAGTAGAACTCGCTACACTCATCAACATCACTACTCACACACGCCCGCCTATTCACACACAAACACACATACAAATTGGATTCAGAGATTCAGAGTATGATGATATATACAATAGGATCGATGGAGGACGCTGATAAATAGAAGTACTTTACACTTTTGAGCTAGGATGCACGGTTGAAAAGATAAAAATCTGGTGTGGCGCACTCACACAACTTTCCTTGCAGTTATGAAAATTTATCACCTGACGTTAGTGTTCATGCGCATCTCAAGTCTACTATTCGAAGATCCAAGCCAGCTGGTGACAGGACAATAACGCTTGAGACACATGAAGTCTGCTATCTCTTCATAGTGAATGATTCAATAGAATCAACATTTTTCAACAGTTTGCAATTGAAATAATAACATTTCCTCGAATTTCGAGCTTATTTTAAATTTTAGGTGAAAATGTTACTGAACATTAATTGTAGAGATTTTCATGCTCAATCATTTCCACTTGATTTTTTTTTTAATTGTATCTGAAGCCTGATAATTAGGAATCTAAAATCAAACTTTGCAAAGATGGGGCGGACCTCCTGGAATTTTTACAGATATGGGATTCATGGCAGTTGATAGAGCTTTAAATGACTATTTTAGGTATAAATTTGATCGTTGGAGCCGTTTTCGAGAAAATCGCGAAAAACCCTGTTTTTGACAACATTCTTGCCATTTTATCCGCCATCTTGAATTGCATTAGATCGAAATTGTTCGTGTCGTATCCTTATATTGTAAGGTCCTTAAGTTCCAAATTTCAAGTCATTACGTTGATTGGGATATGAGATATCGTGTACACACACACACACACACACACACACACACACACACACACACCACACACACACACACACACCACACACACACACACACCACACACACACACACACACACACACACACACACACCACACACACACACACACAACACACACACACACACACACACAACACACACACACACACACACACACACACACACACACACACACACACACACACACACACACACACACAGACACAGACCAATACCCAAAAACAACTTTTTTGGACTCAGGGGACCTTGAAACGTATAGAAATTTAGAAATTGGGGTACCTTATTTTTTTTCGGAAAGCAATACTTTCCTTACCTATGGTAATAGGGCAAGGAAAGAAAAAAATCTGAAACTTGAAATTTGGGACGGAAAAAATTATTAAATTCAATTTTTTTTAATTTTTGAACATGTGATATATGAAATAAGACCACCTTGGAGCGCTGAAGAATAAAGGTCCACTACACTTTTGAGCTAGAATGAGCCAGTTAAAGAGATTAAAAATCTGAAACTTGGAAAAAATTCTAATTCCAAAAATGTTGAACATGTGATACATGAAATAATACCGCTTTGAAGCGCCGAGTAAGAATGAGCCCAGTTTTAACTTGATCCGATGAAGTATTGGAAAGCTGGGGTGATTCTTAGGATAAAATTTCCGAATAAAGGGCCGCCATCTTGAAACGGGGATGAATTCGAAAATTTAAATATATACGTTTCTGCGCTTTGTTTCAAAGTACTTGTATACCAAATGTTATTCAAATCGGACCATAACTGCGGTACAAACAAACAGACAAACGCCGTTTGACTTAAAACATAGAATTCGCATCGCTCATTCAATAAACAATGAAATACCGATATTATGGAAACCAATGATTGAATTAATATAAAATTACGTTATATTCTTGAAGGATAATTGAAAAGAAACACACAGAAATAATTACCGTTTATGAAAAATGAAATAAAAAATATCGACAATAATAATAAAAAATAAGTATTAGAACATACACTTTTTACACGTTATACAATTACAAAGTAAAAATATTTACAAATAAATTAAATATTAATGTATTGAATCAAGGTGGATTGTATCACTCCTCGAATTACTTTTTTTCTGTAGAGTATCCATATTTGAGCAGCTCTGAAAATAAAAATGTCGTTTAGAAATACGAGCCCTGACAGTTTTATATAAAAATAATCATATGAATAAACGTCAATTTCTTCTTTATTGTTTGAAGTCACTTTGTTGTAATGAACAATAAAATTCACTCTTTGAACAATACAGAAATTATCCATGAAAGCATGAAAATAGCATGAAAAACTATAGGCCTACACCGTACTAGCAGAATAGAATGCCATTGGAGAAAGCTTCACCTTCAAGAAATAATGAATTATTTCCATAACATTTCAATAAATATATTCATTCTACCAATAAAAGTGAGTTGGATATAAAGCTAAAAATCACATTTTAGAAAATGCTATTTACAACACTAAGATGAGCTAAAGTTCAAGTTCTTTCTTGTAGTGACTCAATTTAACACACTCTAGAGGTAGATCTTTCTGATTAAATTCTGTGATTAATATGGGAAGAATAACTACCCAATTGTATTCCAAAATAAATAGCATAATCACTCACCGACTACAGGCGAATACCATCTCTACCAAAAACATAAAGCATAATGATTTTCAACTGTGTTGAATAAATTGTATTTTTTGAAGATATTGCTTAGAGCTTCATATTTTAATCTGTATTCTCATAATAATATGTTCAATATTTTAAAAGAATTAAATCATCAGTTGTCAACCTTTTTGTTAAAGAGTTGAAAGTCTAATTCGGCTTACAAGTAAACTACAACTTACCAAGAAGCCTCGTGTTATTCTTTTTCAAGAATATTTCAATATTCTTATCATAGTCCAAAGGTGGCTGCGTTCCTCCATACTCTTTGGGTAGAGACTCTGGACAAATATGTTTGTGTAATGACTCAAGGCTAGATTTATGGAAAAATATCTGGAAAGTCACACCAGCATCATTGTAAAATTTGATAATAGGTTAATTTGAAATTTATTACATTGCTTTACATAGATTCGACTAGGGAGAATCAGCTCCGTTAAAAATAAAATGTCAATGCAGTTCAGTGTTCACTTCAAATCTTCTATTGGGCCGTTTAGAAATTAGAATCTAAAATACACGCCTAGTTGTTAATTCATCACCTCTAGATAGCCTACAAGATCTGGAAAGACTAGTAAAAATTTTTCAGGGAAGAGAAACTTATTATTTTATCAATTTATTTATCCATATTTCGAAGGATACGAAGTAAAAGTTAACAAGTTGGAATTTATTATGAAACAGTAGTCTTGTTGATTTCAATATTTTTATAGTTTTATTTATAGAATGGTAAAAGATCATGATAAATGTCTACTCACACTTTCTTTGGTTGCAGTTGACAAAAGAGGAAATACCAATGATACCATCCCATTGAGAAGCATTCCTGTATTTATTACATGGAACTGTATGCTATGTAGAGGAATCGTCTGGAAATAAAATGTATTCTCGCTTTCAAAATAATTCCGTAGAATAAACATGCTAGTCAAGCATTTATGTTCTGTATTCATTCTAATCCACTATTAAATTGGAAATTATACTAAATTAAAAACTATTATATTAAATTAACAGTTGAATTAAAAACACATTTGTAATGGAATAAGCACTTACCTCAAGCAGTGACTAAAGTCACCTGAAACCGCAGTGCTTATAAAGCTCCCTTAAATTTATCCATCTCAAAAGTGTTCTTAAATTCAATGTCCAAATATTTCTTGATATTTCTCAAATAACTTAATTATGTTCTATTGAGACATTAAATTAGTATTTGATTCTAAATTTTCAAATTTAAAAACTTGGTTCAAATGAAACTTTGGAATTATATTGTGTTTACTATCAAACACTCATTCACAATCAGCTTCTTGGCTTTATTATCAAACCATAAAAATTTAAAATTGACCATTGATTTCTCTAGTATTATTATTATTTGGCATGAACAGAACCTGTACATTGAGACTATATTTTTCAAAATTGTGTTAGAAATTATTGTTAGGGCTATGCCTGTTTTTTCTTCCTGTCATTGAATCAAATAAATAAATATTGCGACACTTCAATACATAATTATTATATTGTTATCAAGCCTGCTCACTGCGATGTGAAAATGTGCCCAACGAAATTTTGTCATCTCATTGAAATATTATCGGTTTGATAAAATTTCATACTTTGTTTGAATTTTGCCGATTTTTTACTTTGCCATTGCCTTCTATAGATGGTGGATGATACCGATATATCTGATGTAATATTAGCTGTTCATTCTTGTCTCAAATAATACATTTTATTTTATTCGTCAAGAAAATATAGATTTCAATGTTTGAATAATACATTTTCACAATAATTAAGATTGAATATTGTGTTAATTAATCATATTTCCACATTGTTTGAAAATGATCTGGCAACTTCGCGGAGCTAGAAAAGGATACCGCTATCTGATTTGTCGAATGATGGACAAGAATAGCAACAAAACAATGTTACCGTAGATTGAATAATGCCATTATAACGTGGACCTACCTAACTATATATAGAGGATGGTATTATATAGGGGATGGGGTTTCTGCAGCGTCTTCTCCTAAGTTACCTGACCTCATTACAATATCTCACTTCTAATAATATATGGATAAAACTATTAGTAAGCTACACTTAAATTCTTGGTGTGTAAACCTGACTTAAAAAACATTATATTAGAATATAATACTCACTTCAGCTTTCATTGAGCCGACTTTGAGGTTTGTCGGTGTAAAATACTTCATAAACTTCCACGATAATCCCTTCATATCAACTATGAACACTACTCCATTCTTCTGTGTCTCAGGCTCGTCCATAACTGCCTCTAACCAGATATCATCCACTTGTGACATTTCATGCGCCTGGTGATCACTGACAACTATGTTTCCTGTTCAAAAAAGAACGAATTCTGACTCATTGCACAGTAATAATAATTAAAACATAATGAAAGATATCAATTACCCTCTTATTTAATCACAACACAAGAAAAGTGATAGCAACTAAATAATCGTAGGTAACTCTGTTGTAGTTCTGACACTGTGTTACTTGTAAATATTTGAAAAACACTTACTTATCTTGGAGTATTGAGGAATGCATTTCACTCCTGAAGAGGAGCTTCATCAGCCTGACAACAGGGGCGCTTGATCTTATGGGTTGGACTGTGTGGCCAAAATGTGGGAAAATATTACATTTGATTTGAAGTTAATTTGATCATTTAATAAGTTGGATTTGTCATTGTGGAGGTGTTTAAAAATTTTGTATTGTTCTAGTGTGTTGAGTCTCTGGCTTTTTTTGAAGAATGTGTAGGATTTCAAATGCTACTTATCAAGTTGACAAATCCAACTTATTAAATTATCAACTTAACTTCAAATCAAATGTAATATTTTCCTACATGTTGGCCACACAGTCCAACCCATAAGAGCAAGCGCCCCTAGTGTCAGGCTGATGAAGCTCCTCTTCAGGAGTGAAATGCATTCCCCAATACTCCAAGATAAGTAAGTGTTTTTTTAAATATTTACAAGTAACACAGTGTCAGAACTACAACAGAGCTATTATATAGTGTTTCGTCATGGGAAGCAACATCAATAATCGTAGGTAGTTTGGAAATTCATCCTACATAAGCCCAACTCGATCGTATTATTTCAACACTTTTTATTACCGTACTCATCCAATGTTGTCCTTATTGTATTTAATAATAGTCTATTATTTTAATTATTATATTAGCCTACTGATTCATTATGATATTATTATTTGATTGGGAAATATGACTACACATCTGTCTTGCCAGTCACTTTGCATTTCTGGCGTTTTTATGTCAATAAAAAATTATTTATTTATTCATCATATCATGAGATATCATGAGGTAGGCCTACTGTAATATTGTCACTAGAGGAAGATAGTTGTTTTTCAATTTTTTTGTATCCTATTCATTCTATTCTCATCAAATTCATATCAATTGTTCAAAAAATAAAGGGATAAAACTATTAGTAAGCTACACTTAAATTCTTGGTGTGTTAAACCTGACATTATATTAGAATATAATACTCACTTCAGCTTTCATTGAGCCGACTTTGAGGTTTGTCGGTGTAAAATACTTCATAAACTTCCACGATAATCCCTTCATATCAACTATGAACACTACTCCATTCTTCTGTGTCTCAGGCTCGTCCATAACTGCCTCTAACCAGATATCATCCACTTGTGACATCTCATGCGCCTGGTGATCACTGACAACTATGTTTCCTGTTCAAAAAAAGAACGAATTCTGACTCATTGCACAGTAATAATAATTAAAACATAATGAAAGATATCAATCACCCTTTTATTTAATCACAACACAAGAAAAGTGATAGCAACTAAATAATCGTAGGTAACTCTGTTGTAGTTCTGACACTGTGTTACTTGTAAATATTTGAAAAACACTTACTTATCTTGGAGTATTGAGGAATGCATTTCACTCCTGAAGAGGAGCTTCATCAGCCTGACACCAGGGGCGCTTGCTCTTATGGGTTGGACTGTGTGGCCAAAATGTGGGAAAATATTACAATTTGATTTGAAGTTAATTTGATCATTTAATAAGTTGGATTTGTCATTGTGGAGGTGTTTAAAAATTTTGTATTGTTCTAGTGTGTTGAGTCTCTGGCTTTTTTTGAAGAATGTGTAGGATTTCAAATGCTACTTATCAAGTTGACAAATCCAACTTATTAAATTATCAACTTAACTTCAAATCAAATGTAATATTTTCCTACATGTTGGCCACACAGTCCAACCCATAAGAGCAAGCGCCCCTAGTGTCAGGCTGATGAAGCTCCTCTTCAGGAGTGAAATGCATTCCCCAATACTCCAAGATAAGTAAGTGTTTTTTTAAATATTTACAAGTAACACAGTGTCAGAACTACAACAGAGCTATTATATAGTGTTTCGTCATGGGAAGCAACATCAATAATCGTAGGTAGTTTGGAAATTCATCCTACATAAGCCCAACTCGATCGTATTATTTCAACACTTTTTATTACCGTACTCATCCAATGTTGTCCTTATTGTATTTAATAATAGTCTATTATTTTAATTATTATTATTAGCCTACTGATTCATTATGATATTATTATTTGATTGGGAAATATGACTACACATCTGTCTTGCCAGTCACTTTGCATTTCTGGCGTTTTTATGTCAATAAAAAATTATTTATTTATTCATCATATCATGAGATATCATGAGGTAGGCCTACTGTAATATTGTCACTAGAGGAAGATAGTTGTTTTCAATTTTTTTGTATCCTATTCATTCTATTCTCATCAAATTCATATCAATTGTTCAAAAAATAAAGGGATATTGTGCAGATTGATTCCTGTACGTACGATAGACCTACACCGTCACTTTTAAAATTAGGAATCGATTTGGTTCCGTGATCGCATTAAGCTATCGATAAGATAAGTACTAAAGCTCCATGCGCCTACTATACTCCTGTTGTAAGGGTCACCAATTTAAGAGCCGAACTCCTCTAAATACCATTCATGAAATTAAAAATCGCATCCCGGTGGTTCAGAACCCATCTAAAACTGTAGCCTATAGGTCCACTCATCTATCATCATCATATCCGTCTCATTAGCGACGCACAAGCCTAGAGAGTTCATATGGGCATCATCATCCTCGGCGAAAAAATATATGAAATATTAATTTCATGTGAACAATATAAAAAGGTTCTAATTTAAAAAATACTACCTACTTAAAGAATTATTTATAGAGTGATTTCTGAGATTTCTCTGCTCTAAATTTGTATAGAAAACAAATTAAATACGGTACCGTAATAGGGCCTAATAATAGTGTTCAATTTTGAAAGAAAATTTACCACTTATTTAGCAATAATTAATAAGGAAAGTTATTAATTCTTGTGAAGAGGAAAATTCATATAAATTTCACATATTGTGAAATTATAATGTTCTGGTCTTTATTGAAGCTTTATTATTTTGATGAGAAAAACTAAATTTACTAATTAATCTCACCCAGCTGAACAATGTAGATTCTTCGACCTTGACTATCTCGAGGCTCAATCATTGTATGAATGTGCCGGCTTAAAACAAAGTCCTGATTCTCGGTCCTTTCTGTCGCATACCATTCAGCATAGGTGTGCTTGTTCCTGTAGATCATCTTCATCTGCAGAACAAATCAGTGTGTTTGATGTAATTTTTCACGAATCAATTGGAAACAAATAATTAATTACCCAAGTAGAATAATTTCATCAATTTGCTAAGGACATAAAAAACGATCTCGTGGTGTGAAGTGTTGGAAATGGGTAGCTTAAAGATTGTAATCATTTTAAAAATTTTAATTTAATCAGAGCATTATTCCCAAGGCTCTAATAACATGGTGTATCATCATTGTATTGACATATAGTGTGTTGCAATACAATTCTTTTGGATGTATAGAATGTAGGGTATTAACAATGATGATTGTAGAAGAAATTGTGAAGTAGGCTTACAGGAAAGTACTTTCTTGTCTGAATAGAGGCAAATTTATTATCACCAATATAAATTGATTGCTGTTTTACTTTATATTCTTAACCTCCAGTTACAGTAGGGCTACTGTTCATAGCAGGTTAAATAGGCTGGATATAAAGTATTGTGTAGGTCTACTTAAAACCAAAACCAAAGATATTCTGATATTGCAAATACCACGAATTTCATTTCGAGGAAAACACATTATTGTACCCACCTTTTCGAATGCATTCTCAACATCGAACTTGGTATAAGCGAGGTAACGTAGCAGGATGCGATCATCATCCTTTCCAACATTCAATTCTGGTTCACCTGTCAACAAAACGCGTCATTAATTAGTCTCAGGAAACATTATCAAAACGTAAATTCTTAATTTATTACATATCACTCAAACCCATATTCAATTTCCAAGTTGTGTCGTAGGTGGGTACCCTATATCTTGTCTAGTGCACATCTACTATAGACGTATATAATATTCCAATTAATAACAATTGAGGATTTGAACAGCATATAGGTAACAATATTAATTCTTTTCAACTGATCCAATGTAGCTGACACAAATTTCTATCGACGCAAAGAAAAAATCTCTCACTCACACAACTTTCCTTGCCATTATGAAAATTTATCACCTGTCGCTAGTGTTCACGCGCATCTCAAGTCTACTATTCAAAGATCCAAGCCAACTGGTGACAGGACAATAACGCTGGAGACACACGAAGTCTTCTATCTCTTCATAGTGAATGATTTAATAGAATCAACAGTTTGCAATTGAAATAACAATATTTTCTCGAATTTCGAGCTTATTTTAAATTTTAGGTGAAAATGTTACTGAACATTAATATTGTAGAGATTTTCATGCTCAATCTTTTCCACTTGGAATTTTTTGTTTTAATTGTATCTGAAGCCTGATAATAAAAATCCTGGGAATCTAAAATCAAACTTTGCATAGATGGGGAGGAGCTACTGAAATTTTTACATATATGGGGCTTGTGGCAGTTGATAGAGCTAATCAATGACTATTCTAGGTATAGATTTGATCAAAATCCGTTTTCGAGAAAATCGCGAAAAACCTTGTTTCTGGCAACATTTTTGCCATTTCATCCGCCATCTTGAATTGCATTAGATCGAAATTGTTCGAGTCAGATCCTTATAGGGTAAGGACCTTAAGTTCCAAATTTCAAGTCATTCCGTTAATTGGGAGATGCGATATCGTGTAAATTAATATAGAATATAATAAAGTCAATAGAATAGATTATCAATGAAACTTTTACCGGTACACAGATTTGGTACGTTTATGATTAGAAGATATTTTCCAGACGTCATAATATAGCCTACTAAAATCACTGAATATTAAAGGAGTTGACTATTGCACTGCTGGTATCTTTTCTTTTCTTTATAATAAGAGAGAGTAGGGTTGTGTTTGTTCGTGTGTTCGTTTGTTCTCATCAAAACATGTCAACTTGTGGATTGCATACCGGAAAAACGGGAATGATTTAGATCTCCAAATTTTGCACATAGATTCTAAAAATATCAATCCCGTGCACATGGAAGCCCAAATTTCAATTTTCCTTCTAGATTTTTCAGAATTAATGTTCAAATTTATCTAAGCTACCGTACATGACGTTCCATAGGCTACATTGTTGAGCCCAAAATGTGTTTTTTTATGAGAAGGTTACCTATAATGCTGTTTCAAGACTATCATTTTCTAACGGCTCTGTAGTGTGTAGCTCAACGGTAAAACGCAAGCTTACGCAGCGATAATTCCTCGGTTCGAATCCCCTATACTTCCCAAATTTTTTGTTCTTAATTTTTTCCCTCGAAACGTATTATTATCAATTATTTTTTGAAGGAATTTGTTTTCATTACAATTGAACATGGATTTTATCAAATAATTATTTTTAATGTAAAATTTTGCCACCAGTACAAATGAAATGGACATAGTCTTCATGCTGAAGGCCTATGATTGAATTTCATAAGAAAAACATGAATAGATCATAGGTAATAAAATATGTAATAATTGAGGAGTTGAATGGAATAGGGGCGTAACCCAGAAATTGAGATTTCAAGAAAATGGGCCTTGAAGTTTTCAAACTAGTTTCAAAATAGAGAGGTTTTTTCTAAATACTTGGAAATTGTATTATATGGTAGTTTGATATTTT
This sequence comes from Nilaparvata lugens, assembly GCF_014356525.2. Lineage (NCBI taxonomy): Eukaryota > Metazoa > Arthropoda > Insecta > Hemiptera > Delphacidae > Nilaparvata > Nilaparvata lugens. The sequence goes on from NC_052506.1 coordinate 26,441,814, forward strand.
ATGAATAGATTGGAATATAAAAATTCAAAGTATACAGCTACAGTTAATCTATATTGAATGTTCAAAATATGCTTGTAACTGCCCTTATTCCATTCAACAGCTCAATACTGCTCTTTTTCCGTTCAAGTCACATTGAATGAAAGAAGGGCAGTTTCAGTCATTTGAGACTTTGCATTATATTTTAGCTGTAAAATAATAAAAAAATTGAATGGATGATTGATGAATAGAAACTCAATGATGATGATACTTATTGAATTTATTTTTCAAAAATAAATGATATATGATAACAAACAGAAAATTTATAACTACCTAAATGGTAGTAGTCTGCTGGACTTTGCAAATTTGGTCGAAATAGGCCTTTATGAGATACGGAAAAAAGTTATATACATTTTAATATATAAACTAAGTGGCAGCTGCCTGAGACTTTGCGAATATATTGTCAAAATATGCCTTTTGGTCATCACTCAGGTATGGGTAAAGACTTCTAACATCATCCTCTTTACCCGGCTTTACAGGTTGTGGTAAAACACTAGGAACACTCAAGTTAATACCATGCTTATTTTTTCTTCCAAACATGAATGGAGTGAAGCATCCGCTGAAACTTGATGCAACAGACACAGTGCCATTGGCCAAATATTGTAATCTACAGTAAGATTGTATTTTGAACTGATGGTTCTTACAAGTAGGTTTCTTATTTTCGAAAAGATTCTTCAATGTTTTACCCCAATCAAAAATCATATCACCTGCTTCAATGATATGAAATGGAGATGGACTATATCTACTTGTGCTGAAAATATTGAAATATTCGTCAGCCGAATAAATGTTCTCTTTCTTCTTTAGTTTTTGACTATACAATCCAAAGTTGCGATCACACTGATTGTATGAATGACCGCGGACCGGAAAAATATGCAACACTCTGATGTTTATTTTCATTGCAAGCCACGAACAGAACCGCATCATAGTAACATTTTTGTTCTGGCCTCCAGCGGCATCTGAGAATAGAATAAGTTCATCAAAATTCTCGAGAGTTCTCCTGTTGAAAAGATAATCAGACAAGAAAGAGCACACGGTGTTAGGGTCTTTCTTTGACTCAGATTCATTGAAACAGTAAAAAAAGCTCAAATCGTCGTTGTGGCAATGAATGTTGAATAGATATAACCATAAGAGTCTTTTATAGAATTGGGATGTCACATTTAATTTAGGAAGAGCCAAACTTTGAGCATAATCAAATTCTAGCACAAGGCAACGTGAGTTCTGATCTTTGGACAGATTAAGAAAATGGGTTTTTACTCCTTTATAAGCAGAAACTTTTCTCAAATGGATATCATGAGCTACCTTGCATGGATCATTTGGATTATTTTGAAACTTCACATTACAAGCAGTACAATAATCGCAAACATCTGTTCTTGGTAATTTGAAAGCATAGTCTGTAGTTTTGAAAAATTTGTAATATGACCCATATCCAATCTTAATGTTGTTGCCAGTCTGTGATTTATAGTATTCACAAAACAAATCAAATAGAATTTTGACATTTAAATAAGAGCATTCAAAATACAATTTCTTCGACTTATTTCTAGAGTAGTGGGAGGGTCGGTGTGGGATACCCTCTAAATGAGCCCTGGCCAGGTCCCATACAATATCTTCTACTTTATGAGGACGATTAAGATGCTTTCCTCTCATATCATTCATGGGCGCTCCATCCATCATTTTATTTCTTACATTTCTGAGTCTTTTTTCACTGATCTGATACAAGCTAATGAAAAACTGAAGGCAAACTGGTATTTGTTGGGTATTGTCTGCACTATATTTCCATGAGTACTCACAATTTTTTGTTTTTGGTGTGACTTGCTTCACTTTCACAGGCTCGAATTTTATGCAGCTAGCTAGATGCGAATCTTGTAGAGATTTGTTACCATAATCGTAGAATATCGCCAAGAGTCTCTTCTGCTCACACACATCAACATTCTTGTAGCATTGTTTGGTGCAACATGAGTTAATAATTTTGAAAATTCTTACCCACCACTATTGTTCCTTTTCCACTGGTGTATTTTTTCCCCGAATTTCTTCTGAGTTTCCTTCTCTTTTGTTGATTGTTCCGTTTATTTCCATTTTCACCATCTGATTCACTAGATTCACTTATCTGAGAATAGTCACTGTTGTCAACACTGCTCATTGTAAATTAAATAGAATAAAAATAATCAAGTTCCAATACTTTCTATTTCTCAAAATCAATTCTAAGATTCCAAAAGCAAAGTATAACGTATTATAGCATAATAATCATTAAGCATTTCTGTTTACAACCAAACCAAAAGCCATGTGCGAAACGTGGAAACAAGAACTGCTGACAAACATAACCTCCTAAAAATCAACGTCATGATCTCGAGAAAGAAGATATTAAAGTGAAACTTTGCAGGTATACCAACTAAACTAGATTCCAAAAAAGCATTTAACGGAAAAAGGGGCAGAACTTGGTTTACGCCCCTATTCCATCTAGCTCCTCAATTTATATTCTTCAGTTATAATGTACTATCAGACACGAATTCGCAGTGAAACGAGTATTTTAGGTATTTTGTTTTGAATTGGGAAAACAAAAGACTGCCTGATTCAAATTGAGGAGGATCCTAATCGAACTAAAACTTATTGATGTATTGGAAAAATTAATATGATTCTGTGAGGTTTTCAAGTATTATGTATTCTTCAGTTTTCTATACTATAATAAAGGAAAGAACTGGCTTATACATGTAAGGAATAGGGAATTATGTTTGACGCATCATCACGTCTGAAATACCGTATACTCAACTGATTAATTTGAAATTTTGCATATTTTCAGTTCTTCAAGATTTCATTACGTCAAGTTTTCAATTTGTCATGCTTCCAGTTGTTGTATAGAAGTAGCTGAACATTTCTTTTGAAAGGGACATTAGATGATAGGTATGATTGGGGATCCTATTCGAATAAAAATAACTGATTTTCTGTCGCATCAAAACCGCACCGATTTCTCAAACCGTTCAAAAGTTATTCTCATTCAAAGATACTGATAAATCATGCATCTATCCACCATCTTTACTATAATAATGGAAAGAGCTGGCTCATACACGTACGTGATGTAGGAAAATTATGTTTGACACATCATCACGTCTGAACTACTGGACTGATTGATTTGAAATTTTGCATAAAGATTCTTCATTAACCGAGGATGGTTATAGGCCTATTTTCAAATTTCGAATTTTTTTATAACGTCAAGTTTTTATTTTGTAAAGTTTTAAAATAGACCCTTGCGAAGCATGGGTTACCTACTAGTATTAAATAAGTAAGGATGAGTCCCAACTAAATTGAATACATCCCAGGTAACATCATGTTCTAGTGTAGGGTATTCTAAAGATCCCAGTATAGGGTAGGCGTATAGTAATTGCCTTGATAGGCCCTATAGATGAAAACGAGCATAAAACAATAATATCAGTAGCTTGTATCGGTATGCTGGGTTCCATTATTGGAGATGATAAAGTAACAATATACCGGTAACTAAAGTTTTAAAACTCTGAGTCATTATATAGTTTAGTTTGTAGATTTAAGCTGTTTCAAGCTGTAGGTACCGTACGGTACCTATGTATCAAATAACACTTCTTATTCATTAAATTATTGTATGGTTCAATAATTGAAACCGCTCAACACATTTGACATTCTTCCATGAGTACAGATTAATTGAGAACAAAAAGAATCTCATCTAGTAAAACCAATGATTCACTTGATTCAACAAGAGAAAATTCGACATCAAAGGTTGTACGGTATTTGATAAAAAAGTGCAGGGTAAATCGATTCACAATTTTTCTATTAGATAAAAGATTGGGGAACAATGATTCCATTGTGATAGGCTTACCTTGATTATAAGATTCTATTTATAACAGACTGCAATCTAAACTATTCACAAACCATACCTACCTTTGTAAGAGAGTTCCAATAATCCCAGATCTCAAAAATTGGAAAAGAGTAGGCTGCTCTTATCAAGTTACTGCACTGATATTTATTTTAACACCATTGTGGGACCTTATGTAGCCTATTTCTCGATTTTCTCATAAATCTATATTGGGATGGAATGAATAAGACTATGATTCCAAATTTTAACAATCAATTTTCAACCCAAATCCAAATATCATTATGAATAATTTCAAATGACAATAGTCATATTCTTGAATAAGGTGTAAATTTACAATTTTATAGAAAACAAAAGTACTTATTCAACAAAAGAAAATCAATTATAGCGGGGTGTTATTAGACATTTTTACACCAATTTACTAATCCAACTTATCTATTACTATTGATTGAAGATGAATAATTTTTGAGTTTGAGAACAACTTATTTTAACACACTATAGTAATATATTAAAGCCTATATAAATTTATATTATTAGATACAAGAAAAAATATTAAATTATTATTAGTTATTTTTTACAATAAAACTTCTAGTAAGTTAGGTAGGCCTACTCGCCGTATGAGTAGTCGAATTTATACTTTATTCTACAGCAGAAAGGGAGAAAGTAATAAACTACATAATATCAATGAGTCCATTATGCATTTGGCCAGGACTTCCTATTAATATTATTATTGAACGAAAATCTAATTAGAAAAAATTCCATCTGTAGGCTTCCTATTTATACTATAACTAGCAGTCAGGCTCGCTTCGCTCGCCATATCCGTCTAGCCCCTGGACCCCCGACTGCATCGTTCAAAAATGAGATCAGTGGGCTCGCTTCGCTCGCCTGCATTTTTCATTTGAGCATGCTTCATTCCATCAGAAAGTCAAAGTACTGAGAAAACGCAGAAAAGCTGAGAAAAACGCTGATTTTGGGCGTATCTTTGATGAAATATTAAAGTCACCTCAACACAATATTTTTAGACCCTACCTAAACCTCTGTCTAAAATTTAAACATTTTCTGTCTATTACTTGATGAAAGAACTGAGAAAACGCAAAAAACGCTAATTTTGGGCGTATCTTAGGCGTTATTTCAAATTCCTTCTAACACACCATTATTACACCTTATAGCTTAGCTTCTGTACTAAATTTGAACAATTTCTGTTCATTTGTTCTCGATAAATCTGAGAAAAAGCAAAAAACGCTGGTAAAACGCTTTTTAGCCCCTACCTAAACCTCTGTCTAAAATTTAAACATTTTCTGTCTATTACTTGATGAAAGAACTGAGAAAACGCAAAAAACGCTAATTTTGGGTGTATCTTAGGCGTTATTTCAAATTCCTTCTAACACACCATTATTACACCTTAGCTTAGCTTCTGTACTAAATTTGAACAATTTATGTTCATTTGTTCTCGATAAATCTGAGAAAAAGCAAAAAAACGCTGGAAAAAACGCTAATTTTGGGCGTATATTTGACGTTATTGCAAATTCCTTCTAACACAATCTTATTACACCCTAGCTGAGCTTCTGTACTAAATTTGAACATTTTCTGTTCATTTGTTATCGATAAAGCTGAGAAAGCGCTAAAAAACGCTGGAAAAATGCAGATTTTGTGCGTATCTTTAGAAATTTTTCCAAATCCGTTCTTAGTGCGCCTCTAAAGGGCCAACTGAACATACCTACCAAATTTTAACGTTTTTGGTCCGGTAGATTTTTAGTTCTGCGAGTGAGTGAGTGAGTCAGTCAGTCAGTGAGTGAGTGAGTGCCATTTCGCTTTTATATATATAGATGAAAGAAATAAACATCTAAATACCGTGATTGAAACTATAGACCTTATGGAAATACCGTACAGCAATAGACTGGCTTCACCACACATCTGTATAATCACTTGTCAGCTGATTTATGATGAATAATAATTCTATAGTCTGATTTTTACTCTAATATTGTCGTATGAAGGAGGCTCCTTTTTCCTATTATATTATCCTTGAAATGCAATTTTTCCAAAAACCTTGTACATACGTCGTCGCGCAATTAAAAAAGGAACATACCTGTCAAATTTCATGAAAATCTATTACCGCGTTTCGCCGTAAATGCGCAACATATAAACATTAAGAGAAATGCCAAACCGTCGACTTCGCTCGGTCAAAAACACGTGTAGCCTACATTAATGTTTTATTCTATTAATTGGCACTATTTCTATAGTAGGTTACAAAGCTATGACCCGGTTACACAAAAACCGTTCAAATTTTAATTTTGAAGGTTTTTTCGAGAAGAAGGCTTCTCTGATTGGTTTCCGTGAAATTAATCAGATTAAAATTTAACCGGCTTTTTTGCAACCGGCACTAAGAGCATTATATTAATTGTTGTATTTGGAATACTACTCTGGATAAGAATAAATAAATAGAGATATAAATATGAAATATTTTATAACTTTACTATTATTAGGCTACTTTCCATGTCTTTGAGATACTCTGATGAAAAAAGTTTAATTTAAACAAGTACATGCAGAACACGCACAATAAAGAATAATTACGGTAGCATATTTATTTATTTTTTTTGATCCATTAAAAATACATTTTAATAAGTACCGGTATCCAAATCCAAATTAACTACGTTATACCTTCATATAATCTATTAGCATACCTTCCAGTTAAGGTCCAGACCTATGCAGAATTGTTTTTGTTTCGATTTATTTTCAATACCGTACTATATGCATTTTCAGCTTATTCAGTCTATTTTCAAATTGTATCAACGTAATTGTGTTCAAGTAAAATAAGTTCCAGAATTAACAGTACGACTCTAAATGCAGAACCATGAATCTTTTTCGCATTTTCTTTAATTTCCCATAACTTGTTGGAATTGCAGGTTTTTTTAGCTTATTCAGATAGAGTATTTTAATTATATTACCGTACCTAATTTTGTTCAAATAGAATACGTTTCAGAATTAACTATACGGTACGGCTGTACAAGGATTCTTTTTTTGTCATTTCATTTATTTCCCAAAATTCAGTTGAAATAATGGGTTTTATTGTACAAATTAAATCAAAGTACCAAAGATTACCTGATACCAGATTCCTGAGCTGGTTGATAGCATCCTCACGCTCCATGTTGCTGCTGATTAGATGTTCAACTTATTACCAACTTGTAGTAAGATCGGCACAATACTAATCGACGACGTCATTCATAACTCGAGCTCGATGCCAGTGGCCCGTGAATGAAAACATTGTGATAGCAATCTGGCCAGCAGTTATCACGCAGCATCCAAGTCCTAAGTACAGTTGGGCCGAGGCTCTCACTTTCTTATCAGTAGTTTTTTGTTTCTCAAATAGGTCTCGGCCCCTTGCTCCATTTCAAAACAATGTTATTATTATTCTCTCTGCCTGAATTCGGAACACGAATTTTTTGAGTGCGTGGGTCAAAGTGACACAATTTCAGTTGGAACTCAAATCGGTAGCAATGGACCATGCAAAAATAACAGACCCCTCTCATCGCAGTAGCTCTACTAATTAAATGAATATTGAGATGTATTTCTATATTCCGGCATTTCAATAATTTTTGAAACTATTGTAACAGATATTGCAATGTGTAGGTGTAGCCATAGAGAAACAATAGCATAAGTAGATATCCCATGGTATAGGGCGTAAAAGTCGCAACTTTTACTGTTATCTCAAGCTGATAGTCCACGTAATTCTTTCCTGTGGAGCTTTATGACGCTGATAGTCTCTCATATTGTGTCGTTCATACACTCTTACTCGGCCAAAACAGTAAAAATCGACAATAATCGACAGTAATCGGCTTGAGATAACAGTAAAAGTTGCGACATAAATGCCCTATACCATGGGATATCTACTTACGGTATTGTTTCTCTATGGTGTAGCCTAATCAATTACTCACTATTTTATTCGATCGGTAGCTAGTCCAGTCAATATAGACATAAAAAAGGGAGTGTGCTTGCAATTTATATTGTAGTTCTGATTTTTTAATATATTATTGGGATACATGAGAGAAGTCCAGAACCAAATTCTTCATGCAAAATTTCCTTGTGCTATATACAGAGTGGCCCAATAACCTCGTATTTTCAGTTCATTTTCCAGTTTTCAGCTATTTCCGCCAAATCCAGTGATTGGAATAAGAAATGGATCATTCGGAACTCTCTATCTCTAATGAGTACTGAATTATTATTTTTCAAAAATGAGTGAAATTTTAAGAAAAAACGGTGGTTTGTACCATGTTTGCTAACAGCGCCATTTAGCGTCACACTCTACAACTACATTAGGCCTAAGCTTTTATCTACTCGATTTTCCGTCAGGGTAACTTTGATTACGTCTTTTCATCAAATTTTAAAATGAGTTTTAAAAATTCTGCTATTTAGAAACCGTATTTGATGTGTGAAAAGCTTACGAAATAAATTGCAATGCAATTGGCACAGGACTACTTTCACACACTTTCGGTTCGGTTCGTTTTCGGCAAATTCCGATAAGTGTGAAACGATTACCGTATTCGGTTTGAATTCGGTACCGAATAGCAACCGCATAGCACCGAACGCCCCCTCGACACGAATAGGTTTTATCATATTCGAATTCGTTGCTAGGGAAACAGGAAAAAACAATAAAGTCTTTTACACACGCTTGCCTTTTTCGTTTTTAATTTAACCTGATATCGTGATTATCTGTTTCAAAATTTTCCAAGTCAAAATCATATGGTCAATTCATTTCTGTAAGTTCACAGGGACATTTTTTTCTCAATGAATAGTTTGCTAAAAAAATATGAAAGATATAAATTAAAACTCAGGGAGATTTTTGTTTTCACGAATATTACATGATTTCATCAATGGAGAGAAGAGATGAAGTTTATATACCATGTGTCAAAACAAGGAACAAATTTTCAATTTAAAAAAATAATCTCTCTGAACATCCAAAATTAACATAATCGAAAAGAAACTATTCAAATAATTCACAATTTTTTATTAACTTTGAAATTTTATTGTTCAAGAAATAACATCTTACAATTTAACACCAGCTGTTAAATATACCAGCATGAACTGTGAAAATCCAAACACAGCTGTGTTTGAGAAGAAAATACCTAATTAGAACCGTACGAATTAAAACCTGACATGTATGAAAGCCTCATTCGTTTTCGATAACGAACCGAACCGAAAACGAACCGAACCGAACCGAATGAAACCGAATGCGTGTGAAGCTAGCCTAACTAACTTTATGGGTGCTGCCTCTTGCCAGAGTTTTGTGCAAATGTTTGTATGGAAAGGAACCAAGTATACCCCTATTGAGTGTCACTTCGATTAAGCGCTTTTAGTTATAATATTTTATTGGAGAATCATTGTGATTTAAAGTAACTTTTGACTACTTTCACGATGATTCCATACCTCTATCAATGAAAGTCTCTCTTCTCTTCCTCAATCTCTTCTCTTTCTTGAACGAACGAGATAGCGAGTTCCTACTTTAGAGTTACTGTTACTGAAGGCCAAAGTCGTTGTCCGTCTGTTTGTATGTTCTATGTTCAACAATAGTCCAGATCAGGGGTGCCTACAGGGGAGGGACATGAAGCCAATGGCGTCATACAAATTTTTGGGGGGATTAATTTTAACCTAGAGGACCGATTCTCTCTAATAATTTTTATTCATACTTTTATTATTATTTTTATTTATTCATTACTCCTTTGTATTTCCCAACGATGTAATAATTGATGAGTTTCAACTGAAATAAACTATTATTTATGATCAGTGTAAGCGCCAGCTTACTATTTTTTTTTGGAAATCGTATCCAGATCTAGTTTTAATTTGAGAATTTTCCCGGACTTGGATTAACTGGCAGGCTTTCAACTTGTCGATCAATCGGCAATTTTGTCAATATGGATCAATTAATTGATCGACATCGAATATTCGGGAGTGTATCGTTTCAGTACATGCGCATAAACGCGAGAACATTCATCTACAAGAACATCTAGTGTTATCCTGGCCAGGAAAAAGGCTATTTGAACTACAGCATCCTTGCAGCAGTCTCCTCACCTTCCAGCACCGGGTCCAAGAGGGATTCTAACCAGAAGCTCACCTAAAGTGAGAATAACCGTTCCAGTTGGAAAAATAAGGTACCGGTAAACCAGGGTGACTTTGTCCCAAATTTGGGGTGTTGAAATTTTAAACAGCTTGCAATCGATACTTAAGTTGCGCAACAAATCTCTTGCAATATTTTTTATTGCACTACCTATGCAATGTTTGAAGAGTATTTTTCATTATAAAAAGTTAGTATTTTTCTTAACTTTAACAAAGATATATTTTTTTGAAAATAAGAGACAATGTCAAACAGGGGTTGGGGTGACTGTCTCACTGTGAAAAATATAATTATGAGAAAAGTTAATTTTCAAGACAGAATGAAACTAACTGTTAACCTTCAAAATGAACAATGGCATTAAAAACAAATAAAATCCACTTTAAAAAATCACAAATTATTTATTGAAAAATATTTTAGTTTTTTCCGTCTAAAAATCGTATGGCATGATGGCTCCAACTGCAGAATCAGCAAAAAAATGAATATTAAGAACGTAATAATTTTAAGCAAGGTGAATATTTTGTTTTTTTTAGGTAGAATAAATTATATTTATCATATTTTGAATTTTATTTGCATCATATCCTGCATAATATCACAATTTTTATACTGGGACAAAGTCACCCTAAGTTTAACCTAAAAATGACCTTGTTGTATTTAACTAATAAAAGAACCCTAACCACTCCAACTATGGATATTGATGATATAACAATTGAAATGTAATAAAAAGATAAACATAAAATGTACTCGATGATATCATAAGTCTTTTAGAAATAAGTTTTGTAATAAGAAATTTTCCGACAATAAAATCACAAGATGGAGCAAGCAGTTAGGTTTTATGTCGATAATTCAACTAACATTTATCGAGATTCGACAATATATCGATTGTAGAACCTCGATAATGATCGGGGCTACGGGTATCAATGTTGAACATCGATTTCGGATAACAGAGATCGGAGATAAACTGATTTGAATATTTTTCCGCGAGGTGGGACAAAGTCACCCCGGGGTAGACAAAGTCATCCTGGTCGACGGTATGTACTTGAAGCTGCAATATTTCGTTTTTAGGACTCCTAAAGTTGTAGTTTGTGAGGCATACAGCCCCAACATTCAGCTTACTTGTTATCCAATAGTCCCACATCCCACTCTCACTTGTTTAACAGGAAGACCCAAAAATAAGGGGGGGATCTTTAGTTTATTCGGGGGTGGATTGGCGTCATAGACGTTGGGGGGATAGGCACCCCTGAGTCCAGTCACCCTTGGCTTCCTTGTGTGTGTATGTGGTGCTTGCAATTTATATTGTAGTTCTGATTTTTTAATATATTAAAAATATCTGTATATACAGAGTAGGCCACTCTGTATATAGCACAAGGAAATTTTGCATGAAGAATTTGGTTCTGGACTTCTCTCATGTATCCAAATAATATATTAAAAAAAAATACAATACAAATTGCAAGCACCAATGTATATAGTGACTAAACTAAGCATATTGGACCATAAAATAACAGAACTAAATATCGCAGTAGCTCTACTAATTAAATGAATATGAGATGTATTTTTATATTCCGGCAATTCAATAATGTTTGAAACTATTGTAACAGATACTGCGATGTATCCTACTTATGAGCTGAGCATGATGCCCACAAGAGTGCGAGACTTGTACATGGGTGTTGAGAAATATTGATTTATTATGGCTACCTTAAGGTTTTGGATTATTGAAAATTGATTCTGAAAGTGTGTAACTCTGAGAAATATTGAACATGAAAAATAGAATAATTTTGTGTTCTTTCATCCGTGCTTAAGGTTTCGGATTATTCATAATTTATTTTGAAAGTGTGTAATTGAGTGTTAGTGGACCTGGCGAACGTCAGCAATTGTGTCAGTTGGACATTTTTACTTTCCTTGCCCTATTACCATAGGTAAGGACCAAAAAAATTAAGGTACCCAAATTTCATGTTTTCTATAACTTACGTTTCAAGGTCCCCTGAGTCCAAAAACATGATTTTTGGGTGTGTGTGTGTGTGTGTGTGTGTGTGTGTGTGTGTGTGTGTATGTCTGTGAACACGATAATTCCATTCCTAATTAACCGATTGACTTGAAATTTTAAACTAGAGGTCCTTATACCATGAGGATCCGACAATAAGAAATTCAATACAATTCAATTCAAGATGGCGGATGATTACTAAAAAACCATGTTTTTCTCAAAAACGGATCTAACAATTTTCTTCAAATTTATACCATGGATAGATATTTATAAGCCCTATCAATTGGCATGAGTCTCATTTCTGGGAAAATTTCAGGAGCTCCGTAATATTCTTGAGAAAAATGTCAGTTACTAGAAAACCAGTTTTTCACGATTTTCTCAAAAACGGCTCTAGCGATTTTTTTCAAATTCATACCCTGAATAGTTATTTATCATCTCTATCAACTGGCATGAGCCTTTTTCCTGGGAAAATAATGGGGGGTCCACCCCATCCTTGAGAAATAGACTTTGTAACCTCATTCTCGTGCATGCGAGGTAGGTAGGTAGGTAGAGCAGTTTATAAAAAGAACACAGTCATGGTCAAGATTTTTCATCTGTAGAACAGCTGTTTTGACGACTTCAAAAAAATCATCGAATTCCACAATTTACAAAAATCTGGTGTGGTACACTCACACAACTATCCTTGCTCATTAAACTGGGAGTCTCATTCTTAAACGACAATAATTTAGAGAAATAACATAATGACGATTGGCGGCAACATAATTATTTGAAACTACGATCAGACTACTGTATATGTGTGTATATAATAGTTTTCAGAGTACTTTTTCCTTTGTGTAAATTGTGAAATCCGATGATTTTTTAAAAATCGTCAAAACAGCTGTTCTACAGATGAAATATCTCGACTAGCTATGTGTTATTTTTATAGACTGCTCTACCTACCTACCACATGCACGAGAAGGAGGTTACAAAGTCCATTTCTGAAGGATGGGGTGAACCCCCCATTAGTTTCCCAGAAAGGAGACTCATGCCAGTTGATGGAGCTGATAAATAACTATACAGAGTATGAATTTTAAATAAATCAGTCGAGTAAATTTTGAGAAAATCGTGAAAAACATGGTTTTTCAGTAATTATTCGCCATTTTTCTCGAGAATATTACGCAGCTCCTGCAATTTTCCTAGAAATGAGGCTCATGTCAGTTGTTAGGGCTTATAAATAACTATCCATGGTATAAATTTGAAGAAAATCATTAGAGCCGTTTTCGAGAAAACCGTGAAAAACATGGTTTTTTTAGTGATTATCCGCCATTTTTCTCAATAATATTACGGAGCTCCTGGAATTTTTCCAGAAATGAGACTCATGTCAGTTGATAGGGCTTATAAATAGCTATCCATGGTATGAATTTGAAAAAAATCGTTAGAGCCGTTTTCGAGAAAACCGTGAAAAACATGGTTTTTTTAGTGATTATCCGCCATTTTTCTCAATAATATTACGGAGCTCCTGGAATTTTTCCAGAAATGAGACTCATGTCAGTTGATAGGGCTTATAAATAGCTATTCATGGTATAAATTTGAAGAAAATCGTTAGACCCATTTTCGAGAAAAACGTGAAAAACATGGTTTTTTAGTAATTATCCGCCATTTTTTCCGCCATCTTGAATTGAATTTTATTGAATTTCTTATTGTCGGGTCCCCATGGTATAAGGACCTTAAGTTTAAAATTTCAAGTCAATCGGTTAATTAGGAATGGAGTTATCGTGTTCACAGACATACACACATACACACACACACACATACACACACACACACATACACACACACACACATACACACACACAGACCAATACCCAAAAATCATGTTTTTGGGCTCAGGGGACCTTGAAACGTATAGAAAACTTGAAATTGGGGTACCTTAATTTTTTTTGGAAAGCAATACTTTCCTTACCTATGGTAATAGGGCAAGGAAAGTAAAAAGGAAAATGTACTATTTAAAAAGGAAAATTTTTAATTTAAAAAGGAAAACAATTATAATTATTTGATCGTAGTTGCAAATATGTTGCCGCCAATCGTCATTATGTTATTCTAAAAATTCTAAATTATTCTCGTTCAAGACTGAGGCCTACAGTTCAATGAGCAAGGAAATTTGTGTGAGTGTACCACACCAGATTTTTTTTGGTTGTTTTTAAAACTTTTGTTATTTATTTATTTTATTCTGAATAATTTAATTTCAATCTAAAAAAATATACAAGCAATTGTATATAATCAATCAATTGTGTGACTTGGACATTTGTTTTTGAGTTGTTTTACAACTTCAGCTATTTATTTATTTTAATAATCTGAATAATTTATTTTCAATCTAAAAAATATACAACAATGACGGCTTCTTGATTATAAGATAGCAATATTACAGTGCATTAATGTAATAAATGTTATGAAAGTCCAAGTTGTCTAAGTTCACTGATCAATAGATTTTTTTAACAATTGGATGAGAAGATTGTTTGAACATTATTTTGAAATACTATAATGGACTCTTTAGATAAGCTCTAGTTTGAATATAGAGTGGGGGGTATCATCCTGAATTGACTTCACAATTATTTCTAAACAGTATTGATAAAAATCCATGGATTATTAAAAAAACAAACAAATAATAATAAAATTCAGCTCTGTGGAGCAATAAGTAGGTCCCTGAAGAACAAATCTAGGAAGGATAGCCTACTATAGGATAAAATTCTATAAAGTTATGGCTTAGCTTATGGAAGCGAAGCAGGGATAAGAAGCCAGAATAAAAACTCAGGCGGCGGAAATGAAGTAGGCATGCAAAGGGATGCACTAGAGAATATCATATTCGAAATGGATTGATAAGGAGAGAATGTGGAACGCAACCGCTAAAGTGTATAATCAACAGGGAAAAGTGGTCAGAACATATTTTAAGGGTATCGCGAGATCGCCTACCCCTGAATGCATGGCTCCATAGACCAATAGGGGGGGGAGAAGGAGCATTGGTAGACCGACAAGGTGGACGCCGGAACAGGTTTAGCTCATTGAGCTAATTTTAAAACCCAAAGCCATGACGACGTCGATGATTAAAACAAGGTCTTGAATAGGCATTATACAAAGCCAATGGAGTCAGTATTAAAAAAGGCTTCGATTTCCAATGTAAGTTGTCAATCTAACCACCATTTTTGAAAAAACAGAGAGTGTTTTTGATAGGTCATTTTTTCAAAATCCGGCAAAGCAATCAATTTCAAAAATTCAAACATTTTTTCGGAAACCATTCATGTGCAATGAAGCAATAACAAATAAAATTTACAGAGCCAAGTTATAGCATTTTTAAAAATGAATTAAATCCTCTTGAATTTGTTATTGGTTATTTGCTATTAAATCCAACTCTATTTGGATTTGCTCTAATATAGGCACCCTGAACTAAATTCCCCTAAGAAAACTCGCAAATAATTGAGAAACTATCTGAATATTTTTAAAAGTATTACAAAAAAATGAATACCTATTGGATATTAATGTTAAACTTTCTTGCAATATTATTTGATTGAGTTTCAAGAGAGAAAACATAATTAGGAGTGGAACTAAATAGATGAGTTTTTTTTAATATACTAGTCCATGAGTTAACAAGAGTACGTGAACTAGAAACAATTATTAGAGAACTAGGCCATATAATTAGGCTTATGAGCCTAAATACTATTTTCATTGATCACCTCACATATCATGTACTATTATTTTCAAATAAAAGTCAATTAATTATTGTGTTGTAAAAACCATAAATTATTGATTAGGATATTGGATAAAAATACTCATGGAGATATAATTGTTTTGTTTTTTTTTTTACAAAAAAACTAAAATTATTTCCCATTAAGAACAATGTCCAAATCAGGCCTTGTTTATTAAATCTTCAATATGTCTTACAATTCAGTACATTATCTTGTTAAAGTAGAAATTTTCCTAGTTGAGATAATTTACTGCAGAATGATTTTCTGTAAATCAAATCAATAACAATTCTTAATCAATTTTCTGTTCATCAAATCAATACCAATTTATTCTTAATCAGTAATTTGTCATTGAGAGACTATTTTGAAATTAAATTTGATAATATTGAGCTGAAAAATTATTAATATAGCTGGTTTGGAGTACAGTACTTCCTGATTTTTTATATTTTTCAACTAAGCGATTACAAGTGTTTGTTTATTCAACAACTTTATAAAGGATAATCACATCAAACAATAGTAAACGAGCTACAATTAGAAAAACACAAGCAATATGTATGAATAATCAATCAAGGTGAAACAATTACTAGAATATTCAAATATCTTATAACTTGACTGATACAATAGAAAAAAAAATGTTATGAAATTCAGGTTTTCTGTGGGGAGGGTGTAGCATTAAATAAAACAAAGTATCAAGCTATATAACAGTCAAAGACAAGAATACTATCAACAGACTAGGCCTACTGTTCAACAGGATTTTCGTTCATCTAATCATTTCTTTCTAGAAGCATTGATTTGGTGCAGTATCTCTCACTCCGTTCATTCTATTATATCTTCGGTTTTTAATCAAATCAAATTCAAAATTTCAAGTTTATTTATTTCTGGACTGAAAAGTGGACTCAATTCAAGTGGATAGCATAACCTATAATTCTTATTCATTCATAACTCAACCTTTATTGTATTATCATCCATCCCATCATCACCATCATCTAGGCTTAAAATACTTCTAGAAAGTCGCTTTTGTAAATTAATAAATGAATAAAATTGTTCAACGAAAATAGCGAGTTCTTACTGATGACTAGTGCCTTGAGTCATCCTCCGTTTGCAAATTTGTTTGTGGGTTTCTTGGTTCGACAAGTATTCTTGATTGCTTTCATCAATCAACTTCAAATTTTCAACACACAAATATTCTTCAAACCATTAAATAAGTTACAGATCGAGTTCGGTGCCCAACGTAATTGACACACTCCTTCGTCCTTTTTGAGGATATAACAGGATAACATTGAACAAGAAAAAAATGTAGTAAAAAGTGTAATCATATCACCTGTTAACTGCATTATTAATTTCAAACAATTGAACTTAATGCAAATTGAACTATATCTCTTGATTGCCGTTGATATTGAGCAGCTCTATTGAAAACAGTGGAAACTGCTCAATATCATCGGCATTTTGAGCGAGCTCTCCAGACCGGAGGGCGCACTAGTTAGAAGAATTTCTGTAACAGCAGATATATAAAAATCAAACATTCAATACGGACCACAGGATAAAATAAATGACATCGTAGTTGTTAATAATTGATAATTTTATTTCAAAATGTGCTGACGAAATTCACGAAATAGTTGCATGATTTTGAAAATAATTTGAGATTCTTTACA